>NW_017672684.1:172473-176171 GCF_001879085.1 Nicotiana attenuata | reverse complement strand
ACTAGTAACTCTTGAATGTTCATGTCAATGGCCATCTTGAGCCCCAGGATGCAGACTTCGATTCGGCCATATGTTGGTGCAAGGGAACCTGAGCTTGGCGGATACCCGGGTAGTGCTGGCCGGTTTCTGATACTAGGACTGCCCCTATGCCAACTCCTTTGAAATTTGCAGCTCCGTCGAAAAACAACCTCCAACCATCGTAGGATTCTGCAATATCATCTCCTACAAAGGATACTTCTTCATCAGGAAAATACGTTTTCAGTGGTTCGTATTCTCCTTCAATGGGATTCTCGGCAAGGTGATCTGCTATGGCTTGACCCTTGACTGCTTTCTGAGTTACGTAAACAATGTCGAACTCACTTAACAATATTTGCCACTTGGCGAGCTTGCCAGTGGGCATGGGCTTCTGGAAAATATACTTCAGTGGGTCCATCCTGGATATGAGATAAGTAGTGTGAGCACAGAAATAATGCCTCAATTTCTGAGCTACCCAAGTCAGAGCATAACAGGTGCGCTCTAATGGAGAATACCGGGCCTCGTACAGGGTGAACTTCTTGCTGAGATAGTAGATGGCTTGCTCCTTTCTCCCCGTTTCATCATGTTGTCCCAGAACACAACCGAATGCTCCATCCAATACCGCAAGGTAAAGCAATAGAGGTCTTCCTGGCTCGGGAGGAACCAAGACTGGCGGCGTTGACAGGTATTCCTTGATTCTGTCAAAGGCTTTCTGACAATCGTCGGTCCATCTAGTAGCAGCGTCTTTCTTTAGCATTTTAAAGATGGGTTCACAAATGACTGTGGACTGAGCTATGAACCGGCTGATATAGTTGAGTCTCCCCAGGAAACTCATCACGTCTTCTCGTCTTGCGTGCAATTCTTGAATGGCTTTGACCTTTGACGGGTCCAATTCTATCCCTCGACGGCTCACGATGAAACCCAGTAGTTTTCCGGCAGGAACCCCGAACACACATTTGGCGGGATTCGGTTTCAGATTATACCTTCTCAGCCTGTTGAAGAACTTTCTCAAATCTTCCATATGATCAGTGGCTTTTCTTGGATTTGATGATGATGTCGTCCACATATACCTTGATCTCCTTGTGTATCATGTCGTGAAAGATAGTAGTCATGGCTCTCGTATAGGTGGCACCAGCATTCTTCAACCCAAATGGCATCATTTTGTAACAATACATTCCCCACGGCGTGATGAATGCCGTTTTCTCTGCATCTTCCTAGTCCATCCATATCTGATGGTATCCGGCGAAACAATCAACAAAAGACTGCAACTCATGCTTGGCGTAGTTGTCGATGAGAATGTGTATGTTTGGTAAGGGGAAGTCATCTTTGGGACTGGCCCGGTTAAGATCCCGGTAGTCGACACAAATTCTAACCTTCCCGTCCTTCTTTGGTACCGGCACGATATTGGCTAACCATGTTGTATACTCTACTACCTTGAGAACCTTAGCTTTGACTTGCTTAGTAACCTCTTCTTTGATTTTCAAACTCATGTCGGGCTTGAATTTGTTGAGCTTCTGCTTTACCGGCGGACAGGCTGGATCTGTTGGCAGTTTGTGAGCTACAATGGCCGTGCTGAGACCAGTCATATCATCATACGACCAAGCGAATATGTCCTCATATTCTTTTAAAAATTCCATATATTTTTCCCTTTCTGATGGCGACAAGTGAACACTGATGCGGTTTTCTTTGACGTTCTCTGTATCTCCCAAATTAATGACCTCAGTTTCTTCCAGCTTGGACTTAGGTATATTCTCAAAATTCTCAACCTCTCTGACGACCTCTTCAGGTATTTCATCTTCTTCTGATTCTATGTCCTTTTGTTGCGTTGTTTTGTTGCAAGTCACAGTCGTTGGTTCATCGTCAAGATAAGTAATAGTAATGCTGTATAAAATAGAGTAAATGATAGAGAAAATAATAAGCAAGATATATATATGATAAACTGAAATGCTTTGATTAAATTCAAAGCTGTTCGAAACATCGGAGCTCTTTTCGAAATTAAAGACAATGCGGAAAGAAAATCAACTAGTAAATTAAACTAAAAAATGCGATGCATGCTGCTTTTGTTTAGCCTTGCTACCCCGAAACCCTCCGGGCTCTGACGGTCCTAATCGACCAGTTGCTGAGGCGGTCTCCCCTGCTTACAGCTTGTACGGAAGGGCCTTCCTCCCCTTCCTCCTCAAAAAGAACACAGCAGTCCATGTCATCATCCTCCAGGAACAAATTCTTCATGGTTGCCAATGTTTCATCTTCTTCTGACCCATATATAGTATCTGCTGGCTGGAAGGTCTGCTTCAGGCTAGGTATTGGAAACTCCAATGGATAGTAGGGGCCGCGCCATGGTGGCGACCAGTTCTGGAATTCCTTCCAAGTATAACCATACCCTAAGCCAAAGGAAGTGCCATGCTTCTTCAGTATGATAGGCTTAGTGATCCCCTGAAGATTTTTACCAAGTCCCTTTCCAGGCTCGTACCCGTACCAATTCAGGATACTTTCGATCTTGTTGTCCCACCACTTGTCTTTGTCTACAGCGTTGACCCTTTCGATGTGGTGGTATGTCTCTCCACCTATTCTCCTTCTGCCCCCGAACATTGGGATAGTCTGGCGACTATATATGGGGTTACTACCATCGCCATGAATGATCACCTCTTGGTGGTTCCATTCAAACTTTACCGCCTGATGCAGGGTTGATACTACGGCTCCGGCAGCATGGATCCAGGGGCGTCCAAACAGCAAGTTGTAGGATGCCGGGACGTCTATCACTTGGAAGTCGACGTCGAACCATGTTGGCCCCATTTGCAAGCACAGGCTGATTTCTCCAATAGTAGATCTCTGGGATCCATCGAAGGCTTTGACATTGATAGCCCCATCTTTGATCTCATGCAGGCTTTTTCCCAAGGTTCTGAGAGTTATCAGCGGACAGATGTTGAGGCTTGATCCTCCATCAATCAGGACTCTAGTGATGAAATAATCTTCACATTGCACGGTGATGTGCAGTGCTTTGTTGTGGCTCAAACCTTCTGGCGGCAACTCGTCTTCGTGGAAGGTTATTTTATGGCTCTCCAACACTTGCCCCACCATATTCGCCATTTCACCCCCGGTTATATTGCACATAGGCTTCGCTTAGTATCTTCATTACGGCATTCTTGTGAGCGTCTGAACTATGTAGAAGAGCCAGGATAGATATCTGTGCTGGTGTTTTGTTCAGCTGTTCAGCGACTGAGTACTCCTTAGCCTGTATTTTCCTCCAAAGATCGTCGGGTCCTGTCTCAATGGGACATCCCGAGGCTTGCTTACCGGATTCGGCTAGGTGCTCTGGGGTGTAGACCCTCCCTGTGCGGCAATCGTTTCTCCTGTCTTTGTTTTTCCTTTCCTCCTAGCTTCGGTAATGTAATCCCATGGTATGGCATTTGAGTGGAATGGTGTTATGTCAGTCACTGCCACCGGAATAGGCACCCTTGGTGGTAACACAACAACTTCAAAGGGTGTAGATGCCTTTGGAACTCCAAATTCAACCTCGATTGGTTTGGGCGCCTTTGCAGAGGGAGGCGCTTCAAATTCAAGAGGTATAGACATATTTACTTCATCGTCCATGGAGGGCTGATTCTGCACAACAATTGGGTTAAGGGTAACCGCTGGCTTCTTTGGTTCATCCCCTTCAGCAATCAAACCTATTGACCCTTTGG
>NW_017672684.1:121117-171963 GCF_001879085.1 Nicotiana attenuata | reverse complement strand
TGCGGCACGCAACCGGCGTGGTACCTGTCTGGCTCGATGGATTCCTTCCCCAAAACGATTTTGCAATGCCACAAATGCTGAGCTTGGCACCTGTGAGGGTTATCATCATCCTGGAAATCAGCCCCGAGGTGACTTGTTTTATCAACCCTTGGTATGATTTGTCTTCTTCCAGCCTGCCTCATGGCTCGGAGAGGAACGTAAGGATAAGTCCCTCTCAAACCAATCAGTATGAGAAATGGTGCATCTCGGGATCGGACAATGAATTCATCCGTAGGGAACCACTCAAACATCCATTGCACCTGGTCTTCTTTCAGATTTTCGAACAGTTCTACCCACCCTCTGGCGTCCTCTGGCTGAGCGAACATCTTTGGCATATAATTCATACGCCTCGGCTGGTGGAAGGCGATATGATCATCCCAATCTCTGCGTAGGATCTCCTGTCGGTATTATCCTTTCTGGAGGTGCTCCATGAGCCAAAGCTGAAGCAATAAGTTGCAACCCTCAAAATGACTGCCTTGTTGTTGACACTTGTTCAAGGCGCGGTATATCTCGGCGACGATCATGGGCACTATGCTGAAAGTTTGCCCACCAATTCCTTCCATCAAAGTTTTGGTTACCATGGCTAGTCTGGTGTGGATCCTAGCCTTCTTCATAGGGAACACGATCATCCCCAAAAAGCAAAACATGAAAACAAAGACCCTTCTATAGACGTGCCCCAATGAGGTGATAGCAAATTCGTCTGAATAGGTGCGGTATGACTTGCTATGGTCGTACCTTTCGTATAGATAGTCAAACGGGATGTAGGAGTCTTTCAAACAGGTTAAGTCTGGGTTTTTCTTCAACCCCATCATTTTAAGGAAACCCCTTCCTTTGCGATTTTCTGGCATAAGTAGACCCGGAGTCTCCCAAGGAATTCCAGCTAGACCCCCTATCTCTTCAAGTAAAGGAGTCATCTCTAGATCACCAAAGCGGAACACAGATTTGTCACTATCCCAGAACAATGTTGCAGCCTCTATGATTCTGTTGTTAGGTTGAATCTCTAGGAGAGAAGGCAGATTCCCTAGGTACTTGCGGACGAGTGTTTGATCACTAAAATGGAGGTCGTTCCACCAATTCAGTAGCCTTGGATGAATGTTGGTTACCATGCCAAATCTGGGGATCTCGTGCCTCATTTTCTGCAAAACAGAGTGTTAGGCCCTTACCCCCACCAGACTCGACTATTTAAATCAATAATTAGCATAGCAAAGCACTTATGTTCTCCAAATAAATGCACAGAACATGGAGGTGTCCGTTTGGGTTTCAAGGAAACCCGGTGGACTTTGGACAAGGCTATCTTAATGAGTCATTATGTGGACAACATAACTGACTCGGCTAGGTTTGACCATGATGGATGTACAGTTTAACGGAGTAAGGTTTCTATCTTGAAGTGCTAGACTGGTACCCTTGAGCGGATAACTCAACAGGAAAAGGCACGGAACCGTCGACTACACCGTTGATCGACTGGTTTTACGGCAAATATGCCTTTGCCGAATTTAGGGGGTGGTAGTATTGGAAGTGCGCAACTACTCATTATAAGTGTTGCTATAGTATTTGTTTGGCACGAGTGGAATATGATGTTGAAGATGCAGTTTACAAGGATGAAACAAATTGACATGTATTTTCACGTTCATACAATAAAGTCTACAATTATTGCTCAAAAATTACAACAGCATTGATGGAAAAGCAATAAATGAAAGTAATTAAAGAAAAAGAAATAAAAGAAACAAGTTAGTTTCAAATAAAGACATTAAACAAAAGCAATAAAAGAAAGCAATAAAGTCACATATAGCATGCAATGGTAAAAGCCTAAAGTTCCCAGCAGAGTCGCCATGCTGTCGACGCCCCCTTTTTCCTCGCGGAATCGGGTTCACGACATTTTGGAAGACAACTCTTTTCCCACTTTGGGAATTGGACTTTTGAGAGTTTGGAGAGTCGCCACCTAATGATTATAGTGCATTAGGACACTTTTAGAAGAATTAAAGATGCAGACCAGAGTTTTGGGCGAGGGCTTGAAATTATCTCGAGGGGAAGGTGTTAGGCACCCTCAAGATCCACTAGTGTGGTTCCCGGCCATGCTACAATTGTGAATTTAGATGTAAAAAATAAACAAGTACAAGAAGCACAAAAGATTAAAAGAAGTGCTGAATTTTAAAGGAGCAATTTTGTAAAAAACGTGCAAGTGGAGAAAACGGTCAAGTACTTAGTGCAAATAATCCGAAAAGATCATGCGAGAAGCAGGAACTAAAAATGAAATAGCTTTAAAGATTCAAAAAATTTTATTAAACTAATAAAGAAGGAGAAAGGGGTCCTAGGTTTATACATTACATGGATCATTCACACAACACTGGTACTCAATTGTACGCGGAGTGTTAATGTGTAATCATCATCTCCATGTCTACCCTTCCCACCCTGTTAAGGTATTAAAGCGTGGAACGGTATCGTTTACTTATCGCATGCTACTACCCGTCCCAATCCTATTAGTCCCGGGGTATTAGGACTTCTAATCCTAAAGGGGAAGAAAGGGATGGGGGCCTTTGTAGAGATTAATGGATAAAATTCTAGCTCGACATTCAAAACAAGTATCAAGTAAAAGGGGAGGACAAGCAAGCATAAAAGGCTCAAATTAACCCCAGAAGTCAAACAATCATTTAGTTTAGCATGCCTTGACAAATACTGATTGGTCTTAGATTAAATTAAGCAGCGAGCGGACTGGTTCAACACATGTATTTAAACAGAGAGTCTGCATTAGGCAACTCGGATACAGTTGTCACGGACTGACCCAATTCATTAATTAGCCAACCCTTGTTTATGAGTTGAAATAAAAAAACCTAGGTGTAGGATCTATTAATTTCAGGAAAAAGATGCAAAGAGGTACCAGTAGTTTCAGAAAAGATGCAAGTTGATTTTAGAAAAAAGAATCATCAGTTTAAACAAAGAGAAAAGATGCAAACCGATTTTTAGAAAAGAGTTACCAGTTGTTTCAGAAAAGATATAGACTGATTAAAAGGTTTACGAGTTTCGGGGGAGTGCAGATTGGCTATAGGAAAAAGGTTTACCAATTTTAGCGGGCTTCAGAAGTAGAAAATTAACAGTTTTAATAAAGACACTAATTCCAGCAATCGATACTGTTTAAGAACGAATGATGCTATTAAAGACAAGGTTTCCTATAGGCATGCTTTCTGTATGTTTACTGATTTTAACACCCTTTCCTGATATCAATAAGAGTCTTATACACGTGATGTCTATATGCAACTTTGTTATTAAGCCATATAAACGGTTTGCCTAATGACATTTATATATGCAGAAATGCAAGAGCCTATAGACATGATCTCTATATGTGTCATTACAGAACATGAATGTTAAATCCTATAGACATGCTTTCTAGGTGACTTTTGCGGTAAAGTTAAGCGTTAAATCCTATGGTCATGGTCTCTATGTGATTGAATCAGTATTAAAGACCCTATAGGCAAGCTTTCTAGTTTAAATAAAATCCTAATTCATGATTTCTACCCCTGGGATACAAGAAAAGTAAAGACCCATCCCACACCCTTTTACTATACTCCCTGAGTTTCATACAAAATTATTACAACCCAATGAATCAAACTGGAAATTAAAGGATACATCAAAAGCTAACAGCTAGATCCGAGTAGCCTAATTCAACCTTAATGTCTAATAACATGCGATTGAGCCACTTCTGGGATCCAGATTTCCAAAGCCTTCTCTTTATCCAAGGTGCTTCAAAGTTCCAAGGAATCTCAGGGATTCCGGGCATTGCTTACACCCAGGTACTACCAGAATTAGAATAGTGCAGTGTGGAAGAGCCGGCTCTCATGCATCCAAGTTCAGAGGGAGCTCGGGGGTCCCAAAGCATGGCTTGCAAGAGAGGGGCAGAACTTATAGCTAAGAGTAAGTGCAAAGTGAAAGGGAATTGGGGGGCCATGACAGGTGGTGGTCATACCTAGCTACAAAGTAAGCTGGCACACCCCTGACCACCTGCTTGGTCAAACACATTAAGAGCAGACCCTTGAAGGTCAGACCAGAGTCTGGACAGTGATTAGGACACTGCCAGACCCAAGTCTAAAGCTCAACAACACATAAAGGGGGAAAGGGAATGGGAACTGATTGAGTTTGGGATTCAAAGAATCCAATCCAGAATCATGGACAACAATATTAGAGTGTTGTCATGCCCCGAACCATAACTCACCTATAAAGGGGTATGAGGGTTTGGGATTCATAAAGTATCAAATTTATGACAAACAACTGACATGATGCATACATAATTTAAATATTGAATTACAAAGGAAGGGGGGGGGGGACATGTTACAATATGCTAGAAACAAATGTCAACTAAAGAATTGGACAGAAGTGGGCAGAAGTAAAAACATTGTGGTGGAGACATGTAAACTAACTGAGACATACCAGTAGAGAAGCAAAAGAGCGCAGGAGAAAGTAGAGTAAACAAAGTCCACAGCAGCACAAGTAAAAGAGAAAGAGTTTTTAAGTGAGAGTGACTTGTGGACTCCGATTGCGTTCTGTGTTCGTGTGTTCAAAGAAAAAGGGAGGAGATATTTAAAGCTTTGAAAACGTGCATAGAAATAAGGTAACAAGTAGAAATCTAACATAAATATGGCAAGGTCACAAATCAGAATCAATTAGTATAAGACTCCCCTTTAATCAGGGAATTCTTATGCAAACGGATACTAACCGTATCCAAATAAGGAAAGGAGAACCAGCCTTGCAAGCAAAATGGTTGTTGCCATAAAAGAAACAGTAAAGTCATACAATAGGCGATTAAGTCTAAGTACAGGATTTGAAATTATTTTTGGAAAGATTCAGGGGGCCAATCAAAGGAAAAGGAATCAATTAGACTTTGACAGGCTAGTAAAATCGGGATCTCAAGGAAGGAAAAGTTTTTTTTGTAATCAATTTCGAGTTAAATAAATCACAGGAGGTACTCAGTATATAATGCATGCACAAATAGCAGACATGTGAGGCTAAGTTATGGCAAAAGAAACATCATGCAGCAATAGCATAGAGCAGACATTCAAAGCATGTTAGTTAGGCTTCAAAGGTGTAATNGACAGGAATTGAAAAATGACAATAGACTTTAAGAATTCAAAAAGTTTTTACAGAACTAAGTAAAGAAGGAGAAAGGGGTCCTAGGGTTTATACATTACATGGATCATTCGCACAACACTGGTACTCAATTGTACGTGGAGTGTTAACGTGTAATCATCATCTCCATGTCTACCCTTCCCACCCTGTTAAGGTATTAAAGCGCGGAACGGTATCGTTTACTTATCGCATGCTACTACCCGTCCCAATCCTATTAGTCCCGGGGTATTAGGACTTCTAATCCTAAAGGGGAAGAAAGGGATGGGGGCCTTTGTAGAGATTAATGGATAAAATTCTAGCTCGACATTCAAAACAAGTATCAAGTAAAACGGGAGGACAAGCAAGCATACAAGGCTCAAATTAACCCCAGAAGCCAAACAATCATTTAGTCTAGCATGCCTTGACAAATACTGATTTGGTCTTAGATTAAATTAAGCAGCGAGCGGACTGGTTCAACACATGTATTTAAACAGAGAGTCTGCATTAGGCAACTCGGATACAGTTGTCACGGACTGACCCAATTCATTAATTAGCCAACCCTTGTTTATGAGTTGAAATAAAAAAACCTAGGTGTAGGATCTATTAATTTCAGGAAAAAGATACAAAGAGGTACCAGTAGTTTCAGAAAAGATGCAAGTTGATTTAGAAAAAGGAATCATCAGTTTAAACAAAGAGAAAAGATGCAAACCGATTTTTAGAAAAGAGTTACCAGTTGTTTCAGAAAAGATGTAGACTGATTAAAAGGTTTACGAGTTTCGGGGGAGTGCAGATTGGCTGTAGGAAAAAGGTTTACCAATTTTAGCGGGCTTCAGAAGTAGAAAATTACCAGTTTTAATAAAGACACTAATTCCAGCAATCGATACTGTTTAAGAACGAATGATGCTATTAAAGACGAGGTTTCCTATAGGCATGCTTTCTGTATGTTTACTGATTTTAATACCCTTTCCTGATCTCAATAAGAGTCTTATACACGTGATGTCTATATGCAACTTTGTTATATATGCAGAAATGCAAGAGCCTATAGACATGATCTGTATAAGTGTCATTACAGAACATGAATGTTAAATCCTATAGGCATGCTTTCTAGGTGATTTTTGCGGTAAAGTTAAGCGTTAAATCCTATAGGCATGGTCTCTATGTGATTGAATCAGTATTAAAGACCCTATAGGCAGGCTTTCTAGTTTGAAAAAAATCTTAATTCATGATTTCTACCCCTGGGATACAAGAAAAGTAAAGACCCCTCCCACACCCTTTTACTATACTCCCCGAGTTTCATACAAAATTATTACAACCCAATGAATCAAACTGGAAATTAAAGGATACATCAAAAGCTAACAGCTAGATCTGAGTAGCCTAATTCAACATTGATGCCTAATAACATGCGATTGAGCCACTTCCGGGATCCAGATTTCCAAAGCCTTCTCTTTATCCAAGGTGCTTCAAAGTTCCAAGGAATCTCAGGGATTCCAGGCATTGCTTATACCCAGGATACTATCAGAATTAGAATAGTGCAGTGTGGAAGAGCCGGCTCTCATTCATCCAATTTCAGAGAGAGCTCGGGGGTCCCAAATCATGCCTTGCAAGCAGAATGGATGTTGCCATAAAAGAAACAGTAAAGTCATACAATAGGCGATTAAGTCTAAGTACACGATTTGAAATTATTTTTGGAAAGATTCAGCCGGGCCAATCAAAGGAAAAGGAATCAATTAGACTTTGACAGGCTAGTAAAATCAGGATCTCAAGGAAGGAAAAGTTTTTTTTGTAATCAATTTCGAGTTAAATAAATCACAGGAGGTACTCAGTATATAATGCATGCACAAATAGCAGACATGTGAGGCTAAGTTATGGCAAAAGACATCATAAAGCAATAGCATAGAGCAGACATTCAAAGCATGTTAGTTAGGCTTCAAGGTGTAATAGAGAGAGAAGGAGTCGAAAAGATGCAGAGAGTCGAGTGAGAATCACAAGCGTAGAACATATAGAGAAAAGAAATGTTGAAACAAGGCATCAAGTTGAATAATTTCAAACATACAAGCATGCACAAACAACCTCACAGGACTTTGAATAGCCTCCCAAAGAGACTAGGGTTTTCAAATCAGTTGAGTTTAGAGACGACAAACAGGTGAAACAACAAGCAATTTCAGAGTCCCAAGTGAAACCCTTATAAATTAGGGTTTTCAGTAAACCAAACAGATAGGCTCATGAACAATTCCCGAAATTAGGGTTTTTAACATCAAACCAACCTAGAGATGATCAGCGTATGAATCGAATGAAATCTTAACAAACAGACTCAAACAATCACAAAATTAGGGTTTTCAACATGCTTACTCAGATAAGGAAAACAAACAAACAAAGTCAGAAACGTGCCAAGAATGAGAGAAGAACTTCGAAATAACTTAACCTAAAACCATAGTTAAAAGAACATAGAGTTTTGAAAGCAAAAAATTGGGGAAACTTTGAGAAACATGCTCAGAAATTTCAAACACACATAGATCTGGACCAGATCTAAGAAATAAATAGAAGGAACCTTAAAGCTAGGGTTTCATAAGAAACCCAGGCGATGAGAAAGGCTTTGGAAACTCCAGATCTAGGCAGGATAGTCAAAGATCGAGCTCGAATGGCCATGGCTGGCCGGACAGAGGTTGAAGGCGACCGGAGAACAGCCATCGAGCAACGGCTTGGTCGAGACCCCTTCAAGATCTGGTCATAGGACCTCAGAGATGAGCGCATAGAAGCCATGAGAGGCCGGTATAGGCCTCCGATGAGTCTGGGAAGCCATGGATTAGGGTTTCGGTGAGAGGCGGCAGCTAGGGTTTGAGGTGAGTTGAGAGAGAGTTGAGAAAAAGTGGAGGATTCAGAGGCAGCGTATTGTGAGGAATGGGGTAGGGTTTGGGGTCGTTTGAAATTAAAAATGGAAAGGGGAGGTCTGGGCCGTTGATCAAAAATAATCAACGGCTCAGATTAAAAGAAAACGGGCAGGTTTGATTTAATGGGTACTGGGTCAGGTTGATTGGGTAATTGGGCTGGGGTGATTTGGGCTCAAATTGGGGGCTGAATTGGGTTATCAATTTGGCTATAATTGAAATGCATGGGGGCTAAATCGTAATTAGCTAATTTTCCCTTTTTAATTTTTTTATAAAATAGTAACACAATTTAAAAAGTAAATTAAGAGTACTGGGTAAATAAATATTGTATAAATATTAATTTAAAATGCTGGGATTAATTTTATAATTATAAAATGCTAAAATTTACAAGATAGGCTATGATTGCAATTATATGCAATCTAGCTTTAAAAATGCCAAATGAATTTGTAAAAACATGCAAAAATTACCTTACATATATTTTGGTGTAAACATGAGAATGAAATAAGTTACTCACCAAAAAGAATAATATGGGAATAATTTTTGATTTTTGTGGTATTAAAACAGGCAATAAATTGGTTTAAAAATCATGAAAAATACCAAAACTCATGGGTGTGCTTATATATGCACACATATGCTATTTTGGAAGTATTTTGGGTACAAAAATACATAGGGAAAAATTGGGTATCAACAGGTTGCTTAGTAGTAGCCTCCTTGCTCGATCCTCCCAAATGTTCAGGTGTATAGATCCTTCCCGTTGTGGTCATTCCTTGTACGGCATCAGACACTTCCATCTTTGCTTTCCCTTTTCGCCTGGCTTCAGCAACATAATCCCACGCTATGGCATTAGAGTTGAAAGGAGGTGTGGTTGCTATTGTCACTCTGAAGGGTGCGACCACTTCTACCTCAAATGGAACGGGTGTGGCGGCAGCCGGTGCTACCTCTACCTCAAATGGACCGATGTAATCACCTCAACTTCAACTGACGGTTGTATCTATACCACAATAGGAGTGAGTGTGACTGCGGGTTAAAATCATTGCATTCCCGAACGAGCCCGATTGATCCCTCAGGATACCATTCTTCGTCCGTCTCTATCACATGTACCCCATCACCTCAATGATCTGGAAGAGGATTGTTGCGGACGTTGGGTGCAGCTTCCTTCGCTTGTATGACCTTGTTATCTGTCAATGTCTGGATCTTATCTTTCAATGTTCGGCACTCGTCAATGGTGTGCCCTTTCATACCGGAATGATATGCACAGGTTTTGTTTGGGTTGACCCATTGAGATGAGTTCTCCACTGCCACAGCAGGAATAGAAGTGACATAACAAGCGACCTTCAACCTTTCGTATAGCTGGTCGATGGGTTCAGCAATAGCGGTGTATTATCTAGGTGGTTTGCGATCAATGTTAGGTCGGGGTTTCTGGTAATTTGGACGAGTGGGAGGTGAATGATAGTAGGCTGGTTGGGTGTTATAAGTATGATAGGCGGTGGCGGGTTGAGAATATCTGGTAGATGAGGGTTGGTATGTGGGTGGAGGTGTTTGGTATGTGGGTGGAGGTGTTTGGTATGTGGGTGGCGGTGTTTGGTATGTGAGCGGAGATTTTGGGTCTTGAGCCACCATTACTGCCCCCACTTCTCTTTTCTTTGATATGTCGCCTGATGGTAATGCTTTGTTCGTGGCCTGTAGTGCCTCGAAATTTGTCACTATCCCGCTTTTGATACCTTCTTCAATCCTTTCTTCGAGTTTGATGATATCGGAGAACTTGTGATTCTCAATGACCATTAACCTTTTATAATAATGTGGGTCATGTGCCCTGACAAAGAACTTGTTTTGTTCTTCTTCTAGTGCTGGTCTGACCTTGACTGCTTCTGACCTCCATCGAGTAGAATACTCGCGGAAAGTCTCAGTTGGCTTCTTCTTTAAATTCTGGATGTAGAAGACATCCAGTGCATTCTCCGTATTGAACCTGAAACGGTCCATAAATTCTGATGCGATGCTCACCCAACTGGCCCACTTCTTAGGGTTCTGGCTTATGTACCAGGACAGGGCATCTCTGGTAAGGCTACCCATGAAGAGTTTCATTCGGATTCTTTCGTCTTTCCCGACCCCTATGAGCTTGTCACAGTAAGTTCTCAAATGAACCTTGGGATCACCTGTTCCGTCAAATATTTCGAACTTGGGAAGTTTGTAACCGTCCGGCAGTTCCACGTCTGGTTGTATGCATAGATCCTCATAATTCAGACCTTCTACCTCTTTGCCTCCTTCGACACACTGAACTCGACTTGTCAATTTCTTGATTTCCTCGGCCATGTTCTTGATGAGCAGGTCCTTCTCAGTGGATTCTGGTGTATAGGAGATCGGTTGAGTGCAGTGAGGCATGTTTTCCACGTATATAGGGTTGTTTTGGTGAGTGCCAGGGATTTGGGTGTAGTGGTGATCATTGATGGAGTTTTGAGGAACGGGAACAAGGTGAGGTGTGTTCTGAGGGGTGTGATAGGTAGTGGTTTACAGATACTGGGTTGGTTGATAGTGGTATTGTGGAGGAGTCAGTATCGGTAAAGGATTGGGATTTTGAGGTGGGGTTGCATATTGATGGGGGCAGGAAAATTTTGCGGATGCTGGTTAGGTGTATTTTGGGGAGGTGCTGGGTTTTTTGTATTTTGTTGGTTGATATCGGGGACGTTTAGAGTGAGAGAGAGGTTTGTTAGGTTGCGGACCTGCTCAAGTTCTCCTTGTATCTCCAGTATTTTCTGCTCTAATCGCAGAACCAATTCATTCTGGGCCGGAGTACTTCGAACATCTGAAGTTTCCGCATTCTCAGCGTTTTCCTTTTGAATACCACTTAAGTCATCCATCTTAGCCTTTCCTCTACTTTTTGTGTTATTTTGAGGAGGAGGAGGTGGAGGGCCTCTAGATCTGGTGTGAAATGCTGGTGATGCCAGTATGTGCGAACCAACCTTTAGGGGATGAGAATAATAAAAAAAATAAGAAAAAAGGTAAACAAGTCAGTAGGGATTTTGAAAAAGTCTGAAATATTTAAACAAATATTGCGGCACTGTAAATTCGCGTCCTCATTTGGGAGCCCCGTTGTGCCTGAGGTAGGCCTAGCGACGAATAGATTTAGAGAATTTAGTGCCAATAATTGCCTCATTTCATTAATGTACAAAATAGACGACCCAAAATGACACTAAATAAGATAAATCACTAATGGCACTTGGCCTTATTACATTTAAAAAGCAAGTAAACCTAATCTATTTGGTCCCAGAAGGACCTTCTCCAGGATGGATGCTCTTGTCGATCAGATCCCCCGATTCGCGCAGGTTCAGCAGTAGGAATGCCCTTGCCAAATGTCCTCCTTCGTTTCCTTTAGCGTTCTGGCAATCGGTGACTCTCTTCCTCATTTTCCCTTCCAATTCCATCAGACTGTACTCTAGATACTCCAACCTTTCACTAGATTTAACAGCCCTCTCCTTCCACTCATTGATCATTTCCATATCAGCCCTATGTTGCTCCATATGCTCGGCTTCTGACTCACGGATTCTTTTGCGTAATTTGTTATATTTCACATGTGCTTCGGCAACTTCGTCTATGACCCTGTTTCCCAGACCAACTCTTGGCTCGAATATCCCCCCTATGTTATCATCCAACCATGAGGGGCAGAAGTATGCATGCCAGCATGATATCGATCTGGCTTATAGTATCCTTTTCTATGATAATATTCAAATGTCATATGTGTTGTGCTTCATTTTTGTGTGGAATGGCATCACCCTGAAAATCAGCTATGAAGTGACTCATTTTAGCAACCCGTGGTATGACCTGCTTCCTGCCTGCCTGTCTCATAACCCTGAGGGGAGCATAAGTTTATATGCCCCTTAACCCGATCAGTACGAAGTGTAGAACATCCTTGGATCTGATGATGAATTTGTCGGTAAGGAACCACTCGAACATCCATTGAACCTGGTCCTAGGTCAGATTGTTGAAAAACTACACCCATCCTATAGCATCCTTTGGTTGAGCAAACATGTCTGGAATATATGTCATTTTCTTGGGATGGTGGAAGGCTATATGATCATTCCACAGCCTTCGTGGAAACTCTTGACGGTATTGACCCCTTTGGAGATGTTCTAACAACCAAACCTGCAATAGCAAATTGCAACCCTCGAAGTATCTATACACTTTCTGACAGTGCTCTAGGGCCCGGTACATATCTGTAATGATCATAGGGACAATGGTATATGTCTGCCCCTCGATCCCTTCCATCGAAGTTTTGGCCACCATGGCCAGTCTGGTACGGATCCTCTCCCCTTGGATTGGGAATACTAGCATGCCCAAGAAACACGTGATGAAGACAAAGACCCTGCGGTGAATCCACCCCAAGGAGGTGATGGAGAATTCATCATCGAAAATACGATAAGACCTGCTGTGACCGTATCGTTCATAGAGGAAGTCGAAGGGTACGTAGGAGTTTTTCAGGCACTCCAAGTCATCATTTTTCTTCAACCCCATCATCTTAGGAAATCCCCTAGTAGTGTTATTTTCAGGTGCCAATAAACCGGGGTTGTCCCAAGGTAGCCCAACAAATCCCCCTATTTCTTCCAAGAGATGGGTCATTTCTATGCTTCCAAAGCGGAACACGGCTCTTTCTTTGTCCTAGAACATTGTGGCATCCTCGATCAACATTTTGTTTGGCTGGAGTTCCAACATAGAAGGCAAATTTCCTAAGACCCTTTTCACATGATTTTGGTCACTTGATGGGAGATCCCTCCACCAATCTAGCAATGGTGATGGTATGTTACTAACCATGCCGAACCGGGGGATTTCGTGCCTCATTTTCTGCAAAACAAAATATGGTTAGGCCCTTTGCCCCTCCAAATCCGACTATTTATACAACAATGATTAGCACATTGGCACTTATTTCTCCAAATTAATGCACACAATCGTGGTTGCGTCCGTTGGGATTATGAAAAACCATATGGACTTTTGGACGAGGCTTGTCTTAAAGGGTTATTATGCAGACAACATATTAACCCGGCTAGGTTTGACCATGATGCATGTACAATTAATCAGAGTAAGGTTTCTATAGAGGTCTTGACTGGGACCCTCAAGCAGACAACTTGACGGGGAAAGGAACGGAACCGTCAATTGCACCGCTGATCGACTAGTTTTACCGCAAATGCGCCTTTCCACATTTAGTGGGTGATATATATTGGAAGAGCGCAAACACTCATCAAGCGTTGCTATGGGATTGATTACGCACGAGTGGAATATGATGTCGAGCATGATATATGCAATAATAAATACCATGTTGTCAAGTATTTGCACGTTTAAAAATGATAAATGCAGTAATTAAATAATTGAAAGACAGTTAAAAAAAAGAAAACAAGGAGACAAGTCAGTTTCAGGAAATAAAGAAAATCATAAATGCTTGAGAAATAAGCAGTTAAATCCAAGTAAAGGGGAAACGGAAAGGTTGTATCAACAAAATAAAGCATGCGTAAGACTAATTCACAAAAACAAGTTCGTTACGGTAAGAGCCTAAAATATATCACCAGCAGAGTCGCCATGTTGTCGCGCCCCCTTTTTCCTCGCGGAGTCCGGGTTTCGACATTCATAGGGAACAACTCATTTCCTTTTGGGAATTGGGTATGGAATATGAAGAGTCGCCACCTAACGGATTTAAGGTGCGTTAGGGCACCTAAAGCAAGTAACTCATAAAACCAGTCATAAAACCGGTTTGCGTTACCAGAGATTTGGAGCCCTTACCTCCTCGCACAAGCAGACAATAGCACGTCTCAAACTGCAAGATTTGGGATATTTCAAAGGATCCTAGAGCAGGATATCTAGGTGAGCATGAAAAATATAATATATGCAGCATTGTGTTAAAGCGAGGCGATAGAGACCTAATCAGTTTGCGTACTGATTTTAGGTCTTGCTAAATCTGGACAATTCACAAATAACAAAGCATAGTTTGATAGTTTGCAGGATTTTAGTCGCCCTACAGGCTTGCCTATGCGTGTATCAGTGATGTCCTATGAACATGGTATCTAGTTATTAATCAGAAGTGCAATAAACCAGTAAACAATTTTAAGCAGGCAGTTTGGTTCATTTGGCCATATAGGCGTGTTGTGTAGGTGTAGAAACTGATTTTAAACTTATAGACGTGGTAGCTAAATGCAGAAATTAGTTTTTAGAATCCTATAGACACGGTATCTAAATGCAGAAATTTGTTTTAAAATCCTATAGACATGGTATCTAAATGCAGCAATTAGTTTAAAATCCTACAAACATGGTATCTAAATAAAGCAATTAGTTTTAAAACCTTATTGCATGCAGGAAATTGATTTAAACCTTGTTGGCATGCAAAGACTGATTTTAAGCTTGCAGGCATGGTGTCTAAAATGCAAGATTGATTTTAAAACCTATAGGCATGGTCTCTACAATGCAGGACTGACTCATAGGCATGGTATCTGAACGTACATAAGCAAATATCGCAGCAAACTTATAGGTATGGTATCTAAATAAACAAACATTGCAATAACCTATAGGCATGGTATCTAAAATGCAGAACTGATTTTAAATCCTATAAGCATAGCATCTAGCCTTTCCCAACAAAATATAAATAAGAATCCCTCCTAGTTTTACTAATATCCCCAGTATCTGTTTACAAAGAAGTTATTATTACAAACCAACATAAATAATGAATTACAGAAATGAAACTGATAGAACTATAGGAAGCCTGAACAGGCCCAAACAGTAAACTTGAAGAATCAGGCCTTCAACCAAGTATGAACATGCCAATGCTTTCATAATGCACCCAATGGTATCCTGGTGCGTCAAAATTCCCAAGGGCCTCAGGGGACCCCGGGCAATGCTCACACCAGAAAACTTTCAAAGCAACCTTTTTGTGAGCAAGTGTGGAAAGCCAGCCCCAACGTGTCAAAGTTCAGAGGAGCCTCATGGACTCCTAGGCAATGCTCAAACTGGAGGGGCAGGACCCTAGGTGTTCTAAGAGTAGGAGCTGAAATCAGAAGATAGTTTCAAGAAAATAGTTTTGGATTCTCAGGAAGTAAGGAGCAAACAAGGTCATTCAGTTCTAGTGACTCAAACAGAGGTCTCGGCAATCAAACAATATATAGAAACAGGATCACTTAGAGTTTCAACTTAGTTTATTAGCCGTTACTAGGTGAGCAGACACTAAACAAAGGCATGGCATGCTGGGATCAATGAGACAGTCACATTCAAAGGGGTAGCAGGGATTGGGAGCCATATTGGTCATGAGTCATGATAGAAAGAACATGTTAAAACAGACATAGGTCTAATTTAGATATGAGAAGGCATGTAGACTTGCTGAAAGCAGAAGCACATAAGTCTAGCAGAAACAGAAGTAAACAGGTTCAAAGCATAACACTCATAGGTTTAACGAAACAGTAGTAGACATGCTATTGCAGTAAACACATAGGTTAAACAGAAGTAGACATGCTATTACACATAGGCTAAACAGGAGTAGACATGCTATTACAGTAAACACATAGGTCAAATTGAATAGCAAGAAACATATAGTTTAATTGAATAGCAGTAAACATGTTGGGTAGGAAAAAAAAATATAGGTTCAGAAGAAAGACATGCTGATTATAAGGAAACACATTGGTTTAATTGAATGGCAGTAGCGGAAGCATACCAGTTAAGATATAGCAATAGGAGAGTAAAGCAAACATGGTCTGAAGGTCTAGCCTTGGCTCCCAACCGGCTAGACAATGTAACAACAGAGAGTAGAAGATTGTGATAGAGGAAGAGAGCAAGAACTTTGTATACTTTCTATGTCTGTGTGTGTGTTGAACTATGTTCGTGTGTGTTAAAGAAAAGAATGAAACTTATATAGCATTGAGCAGAGTAAACGAATAAGGCAAGGAAAATTAACAGCATATAAATGAAGTATGCAAATCAATTAACCAGTAAATTAGGGCTAAAACTAATCAATTAATATCACTTAAATTAGGGAGAATCTCATACGAAATCATTCAGCAAGCATGATTGAAGTTAAATAAGGTAAGCAATAAGTCTAGAGACCATAGATTAAACTAATTAATCTAAAGAAGGCAAGTAGTACCAACTAAAGATTATAAATGAGGAAAATAGGTAAAATCACGGGGAAGTACTAATTTTGAAAGGACAATATGATTCAAGCCCTAAGTAAATCAGTCAATCCATTTTGATCGACAGAGATAAACAATAACGAAAAATTGAAGCGGACAGTGAGACAAATGAACAAACAAGGACTAAAACATAAGAGTAAAGATAACCAACTTCAAATACTTAGAAACTCTTAGAAAAGTTTTTGCGGAAACAAGAAGAAGTGGAGCCCTAGTTTTAGAGAAACATTTAGGATCAATTAACGGTAGGCAAAGCAGAAAACCTTTAAAGAAAAATGCTATAGAAACTCGAAACCACTTCAGATCTACAGCAAATAATAAAGAATCAAAAAACCCTAATTTTGGAGGAACATTAGAATCAGTCGATGATAAAGAGAACAGAAAATTTTTAAGGAAATATAGCGTATAAACTCGAAAACGTTTCAGATCTACAAGGATCTGAACAGATTTAAAGTATAAGAGATAAGGGTTTTGAGAAAGTGACAGAGATAAAAGAAAATCTGATTTGGAACCAGAGATTCGAGCCATAAACACGAGATAATAGTACTCCCAAACGGAGATGGCCATAAGATAGGCATGTGAGTCAGATTTCGACGAAACTTGGCTGAATCTCTTTGAGATTCTCTCATAAATCGACAAAGTCGAACAACCATAAGGTGTAACAGGCCTGTAGGGGCCTCAAATCATCGGCGAACCTCATGGAATAGGTAGGAATCGAAGGGATTTGGGGTAGATTTAGGTGACGGCTCTAGGGTTAGGGTTAGTCTCAGAGAGAAGTGAGGAGATAAGGGATCCAAGGGCGGCGGGGTGTAACAAATGGTTAGGGTTAGGGGGGTCGTTTAGAATAAAAAAGGAAAGAAGGAATGGGGGGCATTGATCTTAGAGATGGCCAAGATTAGAAGGGGTCTGGGTCGGGTTGGATTTAATTGGGTTAGGTTTGATTTGAATTGGGCTTGGGTTTGATTAAATTGGATTGGGGGGATCCGATTTTGGGAATAAATTAGGGGCTATTTGTTAAATACCCATTTTTACTAAATAAAATAATTCAAAAATAGCTAGTTAAAAGATAAAAAATGATTTTCATGCATGAAGGTGATTTAAAATAATTGCTTAANTAGAATAGTGCAGTGTGGAAGAGCCGACTCTCATGCATCCAAGTTCAGAGGGAGCTCGGGGGTCCCAAAGCATGGCTTGCAAAAGAGGGGCAGAACTTATAACTAAGAGTAAGTGCAAAGTGAAAGGGAATTGGGGGGGACATGACAGGTGGTGGTCATACCTAGCTACAAAGTAGGATGGCACACCCCTGACCACCTGCTTGGTCAAACACATTAAGAGCAGACCCTTGAAGGTCAGACCAGAGTCTGGCCAGTGATTAGGACACTGCCAGACCCAAGTCTAAAGCTCAACAACACATAAAGGGGGAAAGGGAATGGGAACTGATTGAGTTTGGGATTCAAAGTATCAAATTCATGACAAACAACTGACAGGATGCATACATAATTTAAATACTGAATTACAAAGGAAGGGGGGGGGGGGAACATGTTACAATATGCTAGAAACAAATGTCAACTAAAAGAATTGGACAGAAGTGGGCAGAAGTAAACACATTGTGGTGGAGACGTGTAAAATAACTGAGACATACCAGTAGAGAAGCAAAAGAGTGCAGGAGAAAGTAGAGTAAACAAAGTCCACAGCAGCACAAGTAAAAGAGAAAGAGTTTTTAAGTGAGAGTGACTTGTGGACTCCGATTACGTTCTGTGTTCGTGTGTTCAAAGAAAAGGGAGGAGATATTTATAGCTTTGAAAACGTGTAGAGAAATAAGGTAACAAGTACAAATCTAACACAAATATGGCATGGTCACAAATCAGAATCAATTAGTATAAGACTCCCCTTTAATCAGGGAATTCTTATTCAAACGGATACTAACCGTATCCAAATAAGGAAAGGAGAACCAGCCTTGCAAGCAGAATGGCTGTTGCCATAAAAGAAACAGTAAAGTCATACAATAGGCAATTAAGTCTAAGTACAGGATTTGAAATTATTTTTGGAAAGATTCAGTGGGGCCAAGTCAAAGGAAAATGAATCAATTAGACTTTGACAGGCTAGTAAAATCAGGATCTCAAGGAAGGAAAAGTTTTTTGAAATCAATTTCGAGTTAAATAAATCACAGGAGGTACTCAGTATATAATGCATGCACAAATAGCAGACATGTGAGGCTAAGTTATGGCAAAAGAAACATAATGCAGCAATAGCATAGAGCAGACATTCAAAGCATGTTAGTTAGGCTTCAAGGTGTAATAGAGAGAGAAGGAGTCGAAAACATGCAGAGAGTCGAGTGAGAATCACAAGCGTAGAACATATAGAGAAAAGAAATGTTGAAACAAGGCATCAAGTTGAATAATTTCAAACATACAAGCATGCACAAACAACCTCACAGGACTTTGAATAGCCTCCCAAAGAGACTAGGGTTTTCAAATCAGTTGAGTTTAGAGACGACAAACAGGTGAAACAACAAGCAATTTCAGAGTCCCAAGTGAAACTCTTAAAAATTAGGGTTCAGTAACCAGACAGATAGGACTGATGANATATTTGAACACTCATATGAACATAAATGATGAATTTAGATGATTAAATCATCATAAAATAATATAAGGGATAGTTTTGAACATTTATGTGATTAAAAAATACAGAAATAAATGGATTTAGGGCCTTTAAAAAAATTGTAGAAAAATTATAAGAATACTTTT
Source organism: Nicotiana attenuata (assembly GCF_001879085.1). NCBI lineage: Eukaryota > Viridiplantae > Streptophyta > Magnoliopsida > Solanales > Solanaceae > Nicotiana > Nicotiana attenuata. The sequence continues at coordinate 153,048 of NW_017672684.1, read as the reverse complement.
GCATGTTTATAAATGTGTGTACAATATTTTTAAAGTGTGTATGGACATTTTAAAATATATGAGGGAATAGTTGGGTACCAACAAGGCAGATCAACTGGCCTGCATTTATTATCAAGCTACTAGACAGGGTTATCAATGACTCCAAGGCCCATGCCACTCCTTAAGGGTTTATTCTGACTACTGTTCTAGATCGTTGTAAGGTGCCACTGAAGAAGTGGGGGATGACCACAAGCAAAGACAATTTTGGAATCAACACTTTGACTGCTTGTGACTATGAGGTCAATGCCATTCCCAATGAACCCGGATCTAAAAAGACACCTATCAATAGCAAGGTCAGAGCTCTAGTGGAGGAGAGTGGGGCAAAAGATGCTGAGATAGCTAGGTTGAAGGCTCGTTTAACAGAGGTGGAATCTGAGAGAGATGCTCTCAGAACTGAGCTCACAAAGGAAAAGGAGAAGAATGATGGCATTCTTCAAAATATGCTGCACCTACTCCAAGCCAAAACCCAACCCTCCAGCTCTTCCAAGCCTTAAGTTCTTTAGCCTTCATTTCCTGAACCTTGTCTAGACCTTTTAGTGACCAGGATTAGGGATTCTTCTTGTTTTGCTCATGTTTTGACTATTTTTGTTTCTTTTTGTGGATTGTGGTAGAATCATATTCCCTTTCAATGAATTTTACTGTTTTTGCTCTTGTTGACTGTTTATATTTTCTTGATAGTTTGAATATGTTTGGTTGATTACTGATAATTAATCCATGATTGCACTTGCAGTTGCCCCAGTGGCCATGAGTAATTGTTAAATTTCTGGAAATTACACTATATTTATGCAACTTTTCGATGATGCCAAAAGGGGGAAGAGATATTGTGCTTTATATTCTGAATAAGTGATGTTTATAACCTAATGAACTTGGTCCTTGATGATAAGTAAAAAATTTCTAACTTTGCATTGATGAATAAGATGAGTTTTGACAGGGCCTAAGTGAGTGGAAAACACAGAGTTTGTCATCATCAAAAAGGGAGAATTTATTGGCCTAAGTAAATGTGAGTTTTGAAGACTGACAAAGGAACTCAGACATGGACCAGGTCCATCCTTGTGAGGCACATATATGATCAACTCAAGCGTGTGAGATGCACGTGAAGGAGATAAACCTAACTTACCAGAAGTGATATCTCCTGGTCATGACCGAAAATGTTGCATATTGGATAAGGACAAAGACTCCTTACAGAAAGAGAACACTGCTTAAGAGACGGTAGAGTTAGAGGATGTGTTCAACTAGAACTCTTCCACCATGGAAGAGTAGCATCAGAATTCTAGTTAATCTCTAATTACTAACTCCATAAATATCAATGTTGTTCTCTTTTACAGGTAACACACATAAGCAGAAGTTAAACTTAAATTGAGAGCAAAATAGCAAGGCAATTTTGCAAGCAATTTATGTGTGATTCAAGCGTGCAAACCTGAAGCTACTTTAACCAGATAGAAGAACCAGTTCCAAGTGTCTATCTTTTATTCTAGTTCAATTGTAGTAGGTGATTTTATATTGTACCTTTCAGCTTATCTAGAAGCAATTGTATTAGGTACTCAGAGTTTTCAAGTTAGAGTTAACTTGAAGTTGTCGCAACAGTTGAGGTTGTGTGCTACTATGGGATTAGAGTTAATCCTAGGTTTACAAAAGAGTTTTTTGTAAATGCAGTTTTTGGCTCAGTGATTTTAGTGGAGAGTTTGGGAAAATCTTACTGGAAAGTAGGTCGTGGTTTTTTCACCTTTTGAGCCAGGTGTTTTCCACGTAAAATCTTTGTGTTCTTTAATTTTTGTACTTAATATTCCACAACAGTAGTAATTGGAACACATAGAAGAACCAGGTCCTTCTATTATCAAGTTAATCGAAAAATTGGGTACCACACAAATCATCCCCCTCTTGTGTGGTATTGAAGTATAAAACATCACGTTACAAGTTTCTTCTTGTTAGTTAGTTATGTTTATGTGGTAACTGTTTGTTAGTGTTGTTATAATATTTTTTTGAAGTTTTCCCTTTAGGGTATTCTCGTTACCTCTACAATAATGCTATGCTACATTATGTAAATGTTGACGACATTCTCTTTTTCCGAAATTTAAGCTGTTGTAGTCAAAATCTTCTAGATATGTGGAATAAAGCACAGAACTGCAAATTGTTCCTTTGTCCTTTCTTCCTTTTTACATAATTTTAAAACTTAAGTTCTGGAATATGGCCTTGGAGGTAAGTAAACTAGAAGATATATTGCTTCATTCAGTCAAGAAAGGGCAATATTCTCATTGCATATGCTGCTGTGTTGAAGGTATATCCTGGTTTCTTGACCTCATAAATAGAATTCACCACTGAACTGATTATCAGTATGCTGAATTCTGGTTTCAGCTGTAGGTGCATTACAGGGCAAAAACTCCAGTGGCAGGCAGCCAGCTAAAGGCATGCAATTATTGTTTTACGTGTTCTTTTATGTGTGCCCTCTCCTTTAGTCTATCTTACGCAGCCTTATCCTGCATTTCTGCAAGAGGTTGTTTTCACGGCTCGAACCCATGATCTCCTAATCGCTTGGCAGCAACTTCACCAGTTAGGCCAAGACCCCCTTTAATTTTCATTTGATTGTGCACCAATTGTTTTGGAGTTCGAATTGTCGCATTCATTGTCTTCCATTCCATATTTCTGTCCCAAAAGTTTTGTACTGTATATTTAGCTTCTCAAGTTCAAACAGGTGGTAATTCCAGGAGTAATCCCCATTATTTGTTCTTTATTGGTAAAAAGAAATGGATCACGTACACCTATTCACACCAAAGTTCATTTATTCAGTTTAATCGATGTAATTGAAGCAAAGGTAGTATTAGTCCCAACATTTTCTTTTTGCGCCTACTTCTTTTCTTATAAAAAGCCAGCCAAATGAGGATGATTGCAATTATTCCTAACCGGATATGTTTCAAGGTAGAGGATACGAAAAGGTTTTGCTCTTCCTGCTATATATAGTTTCAATACTGTACGAAAAATATTTTGTTCGTTCCGTTCACTTTTACTTATCCACTATATTTTTACTTTTATTTTTTAATTTTAGCAAATTAAGAGAAAATCATATATATTTTCATGTTTTACCCTTATCCTTAATTACTCATTTTAGAAATAATTTTTCAAGACTTCTCAAAATACTATCATTATTATATATGGATACTATGGTAAAATATGCACTTTCATCTATTATTTCTTAAGGGGCGTGCAAAGTCCATTGTGGACAAGTAAAGTAACTGCTTATTTAGATTGAAATTTTGACACCACCACTTTTATCGGGAAAAATCAAGAAGAAAAAAAACACCGCAGAATACAATGCTTTTGCATTGAAATCCAATCATGTTAAGGATACAACATAAATTCATTGCAATAACCAGCAAATTCATTATACTTTCACCTAGGAGAAGACCATGCATATTTATTAATTCGTACAAACAGATGTTTGTAAGAGGGGGACATAATACCTTACCTCTATTTATTCTAAATAATATAAGGAACTAAAATATTCTTTTCTTTACATTTGGAAAGATATGTCTAGGAATAAATTTGCAATGGCTTCTGTGACCCTTCCCGCAGGGGCTTGGGCCTGATGTCAAAATGCGATTTTAACGTTCATGATTTTCTCCAGGCCCAGTAATTGAACTTGATTCTTTGCGATTGGTAAATGATGCAATATCACTATTTAGGGAAGAAATCAAATGGTTCCTTGCTTAAGTAGGAGAGAAAGCAAAACACAACAACACAAGAACTGAAGTAATTAAAAGCAACTGAGAGTGACTCATTTTGAGAGGTGCTAAAAAAAACCTTGGGAATGGAGAGGGACTTACTTTTTCGGGACAACATGCTTTATGCGTATATAGTTTGGTTTTAGCATTGTTTCTTGCCAAATCTATTCAATAGATTTTATGTAATTCAATGATCTTCAATTCCTTTGGTGGATTCTCATTAAAAGTTTGTTAATACTTTTAACATATTTCTATAATTTATCCCAAATCTTAACTGACGCTTTAAATGAAAATTCTGTGTCACGATCCGGAATTCCCACCATCAGGATCGTGATGGCGCCTAACATCACACTTGCTAGGCAAACCAACGTTAGAGTATTACAAACCAATTTCCTTTACGATTCAGCGAATAAAACTAAACAAGTTAAAACAAAGTGATCATAATTCCGGAAGTAAGTAAGCAGCTTCATTGTTTACAAACTATTGCCAGAACTATTACTACTACTACTCAGAATCCGGTGTCACAATCCACAAACATACTATGACTTTCAACAAATAACAGTTTGAAAGAAATTACAATTGTTTTGGAAATAATGAAAATAGTAATGTAGAGAGGTAGAAGGGGACGCTAGGGCCTGCGGACGCCAGCAGGACTACCTTGGGTTTCCATACCGTGTAACCTGAAGCCGACCTCTCAATCAGCCACGGCATGCTCCGTAATCTACATAGAAAATGCAGAGTGCAGTATCAGTACAACCGACCCCATGTATTGGTAAGTGCCGATCCTAACCTCGACGAGGTAGTGACGAGGCTACGGCGGGGCATTTACAATATAACCTGCATACAGTGCATAATAAAACAGAAAGAAGAACGGAACAAAATAAAATAGTAACTTGCAAGAAAGGAATACAGAACTCAAGTATCTCATCAATACCCAGCTATAACCAATCCTTGAGTGAAACGCAAAACTACAGAATAACTTACATAATAGAAGAAAGATACAAAAACACATGAACCGATGCGGCGCGCATCCCGATCCCACCATATAATCAATATCAATATGAATGTTCACCCTTATTACTCCATATCAATCCACCCTTATTCCTCCTGCTGCGGCATGTAACCCGATCCCACCGTACAATAGTAATTTACCCTTATTTCTCCTTAATATACCACCCTTATTACTCCTGTTGCGGCGCGCAATCCGATCCCACCATATAATAGCATTTCACCCTTATTCCTCCTCAATATATCACACTTATTCCTCCTGTTGCGGTGTGCAACCCGATCCCACCATATCGGTACCAATAACACAATAAGAACAGGAATTTTTACAAATTTAGCTCAAAACTCTCCACAATATTTAAACCTCAAACTAAAGCAAACGGAAAGTTGTATAATTATGAGACTTCACTCAAATTATACTATTCAGTGAAACCAATCCAAAATATACCATAAAATACCGATAACCGACTTGAGCCAATAATATGAGACAATGAAACTACGGAATAGCTAATACCTTCAACCATGAAAACAATGTCTGACAAGTAGCAAATAAGCATGGAAATACCATTGAAACATGTAGCAGTTAAGGCAGGAAACAATATATTATGAACGAGAAGGAAACAGGCAAAGCAGATAAGTTGACGGCGCATAGGTAATCGTCACCTCACCTTACGCCACACACATGGATTTTCACATAGCAATTAAATCGGGGATCCCTAATCCCTCGAGTCAAAATTAGACACAACACTTACCTCAATTCAACAGCCAACTCAAAGCTCAATCACTGCTTTTTCCTTCACACAAGGCTCCGGACCAATAGAATCTAGCAAATTACCAATCAAACAATTCAATCTAAGCCTTAGGAACTACTCACGATTGCAAGGAATTCAATTTAGGCCATTTTGGAAAAAGTCAACAAAAGTCAATGCTCGGGCCACTTGGTCCAAATCCGAAATTCGGACCAAAATCCGATTACCCATTCACTCCCGATCCCAGATATATAATTTAGTTTTGGAATCCGACCTCAATTTGAGGTCTAAATTCCCAAATTTTGAAATTCCTAATTTCTACCCAAAAATCCCAAATTCCACCATGAAACCTTAGATTCTAGGTTGAAATCTAGTAAAATGAAGTGAAAGATTGAAAGAAATGAGTTAAGAATCACTTACCTATGATTTGGGGAAGAAATGGTCTTTGAAAAATCGCCTCTTGTAGTTTAGGTTTTAAAAATTTGGGAAATGAATCAAAAATCCTGTCTAAGTCCCTTTTACACAGCTGCAAATGTCGCATTTGCGACTTGAGCTTCGCAAATGCGAGGTCCTTCAACTCTGCTGCTTTCGCAATTGCGAAGGTATGTCCGCAATTGGCGAACCTTGTTCTCCGTAAATGCGACAAAAAGATCGCATTTGCGATCACTGCCTGTCCAATCGTCACTTTACAAATGCGAAGGGCTCCTCGCAATTGCGAGGTCTACCTGGCCCAGCTACTCTTTGCATTTGCGATGAGAGACTCGCAAATGCGGAACCTGCAGGGTTTGCAATTGCGATGCCTGATCTCATAAATGCGAGATCAGAGGCCTGCAACAAGATCAGTTATACCAGCAAAATTTTCCTAAGTTCAAAATATCCCGTAGCCTATCTGAAACCAAACATGCATACAAGTCTTAAAACATCATACGAACTTGATCGTGCGATCAAATTGCAAAAATAACGCTTAGAATTACGAATTTAGCACCAAATCACATGAAATTCTTAAGAACACTTTGAAATTCCTATTTTCTCAACCAGATGCCCGAATCACGTCAAATCAACTCCGATTTTCACCAAATTTCACAGGCATGACTTAAATATTATTTTAAACCTGTACCAGGCTTTGAAACCAAAATACAGGCCCGATACCAACGAGATCAAGCATTTATCAAATTCTTTAAACCATTAGATTTTTAGACTTATAATTTTTAACAAAATTCATTACTCGGGCTAGTGACCTCCGAATCCGATTCCGGGCATACGCCCAAGTCCCATATTTCAATACAGACCCATTAGGACTGTCAAAATACGATTCCGGGTCCATTTACTCAAAATGTTGACCGAAGTCAACTAAATCAACTTTTAAAGGCAAAAATTATTATTTTTCCCAACTTTCCACATAAAAACTTTCCGGAATCACGCCTGGACTGCGCACACAAATAGATAAGGGATAAAATGAGGTTTTGAGGGCCTCAGAACACGGAATGGAGTTCTAAAACATAAGATGACCTTTTCGTTTATCACATTCTCCACCTCTAAAATAACTGTTCGTCCTCGAATGGACATAGAAAAGTACCTAAGCTGGGAAAAAGGTGGGGATATATCTACTCCGTATATCGGACTCGGACTCCCAGGTAGCTGCCTTAACAGGCTGACCTCTTCACTGCACTCGAACCGAAGGATAACTCTTCGATCTTAACTGACGAACCTGCCGGTCTAGAATAGTTACCGGCTCCTCCTCGTAGGTCAAATCCTTGTCCAACTGGACACTGCTGAAATCTAACACATGGGATGGATCGCCGTGATACTTCCGAAGCATAGACACATGGAATACTGGATGTACCGCTGATAAGCCTGGTGGCAACGCATGTCTGTAGGCTACCTCTCCTACTCACTCAAGGATCTCAGAAGGCCCGTTATACCTAGGGCTTAGCTTGCCCTTCTTTCCAAACCTCATTACACCCTTCATGGGGGACACCCGAAGCAACACTCTCTCTCCGTCCATGAATGCCATATCACGAACCTTACGGTCGGCATAACTCTTCTGCCTGGACTGAGCTGTACGAAGTCTATCCTGAATGATCTTAACCTTATCCAAGGCATCCTGTACCAAATCTATACCCAATAACCGAGCCTCCCCCGGCTCAAACCACCCAACCGTCGATCGGTACCGTCTACCATGTAATGCCTCATAGGGAGCCATCTGGATGCTCGACTGATAACTGTTGTAGTAGGCAAACTCCGCTAACAGCAAGAACTGATCCCAAGAACCTCCAAAGTCAATAACACAAGCGCAGAGCATATCCTCGAAGATCTGAATAGTACGCTCGGACTGTCCGTCCGTCTGAGGATGAAATGTTGTGCTTAACTCGACCGGTGTACCCAACTCACGCTGTACTTCCCTCTAGAAATACGAGGTAAACTGCGTACCTCGATCAGAAATGATAGACACGGGCACACCATGAAGACGAACGATCGCACGGATATAAATCTCTATCAACCGCTCCGAAGAATAGGAAACTGCCAAAGGAATGAAATGCGTTGACTTGGTCAGTCTATCCACAATAACCAAAACTGCATCGAACTTCCTCTGAGTCCGTGGGAGTCCAACAAAGAAATCCATAGTGATACGCTCCCATTTCCACTCAGGAATCTCTATATTCTGAAGCAAACCACCAGGTCTCTGATGCTCGTACTTTACTTGCTGACAATTTAGACACCGAGCTACATATGAAATAATATCCTTCTTCATCCTCCTCCACCAATAATGCTGCTGCAAGTCTTGATACATCTTGGCAGTGCCCGGATGAATAGAATACCGAGAACTGTGAGCCTCCTCTAGAATCAACTCACGAAGTCCATCCATATTAGGCACACAAACACGACCCTGCATCCTCAAAACTCCATCATCTTCAACCGTAACCGGCTTGGCATCACCGTGCCGCACTGTGTCCCTAAGGACAGGCAAATAAGGGTTATCATACAGCCGCTCCCTGATACGCTCAAACAAGGAAGATCAAGTGACTGTGCAAGCTAAAACACGACTGGGCTCAGAAATATTCAACCTCACGAACTGATTGGCTAAAGCCTGAACATCTAATGCAAGCGGTTTCTCACCGACTGGAATGTACACAATGCTGCCCATACTAGCTGACTTCCTACTTAAAGCATCGGCTACCACATTGGCCTTACCGGGATGATACAAGATGGTGATATCATAGTCTTTCAATAGCTCCAACCACCTCATCTGCCTCAAATTGAGCTCCTTCTGCTTGAACAAATACTGCAAACTCTTATGATCCATTGACACCTCACATGATACGCCATATAGATAGTGCCTCCAAATCTTCAGTGCGTAAACAATGGCTGCCAGCTCCAAGTCATGATCAGGATAATTCTTCTCGTGAACCTTTAGATGTCGTGAAGCATATGCAATAACCTTTCCACCCTGCATCAATACCGCACCAATTCCAATACGATACGCGTCACAATATACTGTATAAGGCCCTGAACCTATGGGAAATACCAACACCGACGCTGTAGTCAAAGCTGTCTTGAGTTTCTGAAAGCTCGCTTCACACTCGTTCGACCATCTGAACGGGCACCCTTCTGGGTCAACCTGGTCATCGGGGATGCAATAGATGAGAACCCCTCCACAAACTGACGGTAATAACCCGCCAATCCCAAGAAACTCCAGATCTCTGTAGCTGATGTGGGTCTAGGCCAGTCCTTGACTGCCTCGATCTTCTTAGGATCCACCTGAATACCCTCTGCTGATACAATGTGACCCAAGAAAGCAACTGAACTCAACTAAAACTTACATTTTGAAAACATAGCATATCACTGTCTGTCTCTTAGAGTCTGAAGAACGGTCCGAAGGTGCTGCTCATGCTCTTCTCGACTGCGGGAGTAGATCAAGATATCATCAATAAAAACAATCATAAAGGAATTCAGATAGGGTTTGAACACCCGCTTCATCAAATCCATGAATGCCACTGGGAATTTGTCAAGCCAAATGACATCACCAGGAACTCATAATGCCCATATCAAGTCCGAAAAGCTGTCTTAGGGACATCGGATGCCCTAATCCTCAACTAATGGTAGCCAGACCTCAAATCAATCTTCAAAAACACCTTGGCACCTTGAAGCTGATCAAATATGTCATCAATCCTCGGCAATGGATACTTGTTCTTGATGGTGATTTTGTTCAACTGCCGATAGTCTATGCATATCCTCATCGATCCATCCTTCTTCTTTACAAACAACACCGGTGCACCCCAGGGCGAGACACTAGGTCTAATAAAGCCTTTATCAAGCAAATCCTGCGACTGCTCCTTCAACTCTTTCAACTCTGGCGGGGCTATGCGGTATGTCAGAATGGAAATGGGCTGAGTTCCCAAAGCCAAATCAATGCGAAAGTCAATATCCCTATCAGGTGGCATCCCCGACAGGTCTGCAGGAAATACCTCTAAGAACTCCTGAACAATTGGTATAGAATCCATGGAAGGAACCTCCACACTAGAATCACGAACATAAGCCAAATAAGCCAAACACCCTTCTCGACCATACGCCGAGCCTTCATATAAGAGATAACCCTGCTGGTAGAATGAACAGGAGTCCCTCTCCACTCTAATTGAGGCAACCCCGACAAGACTAAGGTCATGGTCTTGGCGTGACAGTCCAATATAGCATGATAAGGTGACAGCCAATCCATCCCCAAAATGACATCAAAATCGACCATATAAGTAGGAGATCTACGCTAGTCTCAAGACCCCCAATACTAACCACACACGAGCGATAGACACGATCCACAACAATAGAATCCCCCACCGGCGACACATACACGGGAGCACTCAAAGAATCACGAGGCACAACCAAATATGAAGCAAAGTAAGATGACACATAGGAGTATGTAGACCCTAGATCAAATAGAACTGAAGCATCTCTACTGCAAACTGAAACAGTACCTGTGATAACAGCATCGGATAACTCAGCCTCATGCCTGGCTGGGAAAGCATAACACTGGGGCTGGGCCCCACCACTCTGAATCATATATCTGGGACGGCCCCCTGCTGGCTGGCCTCCACCTCTAGTGGCCTGGCCTCCACCTCTAACGGCCTGACCTCCACCTCTAGCGGCCTGACCTCTACCTCTGGCTCCCTAACCCCTACCTCTAACTGGCTGAGTGAGCGGTGGCGTGCCCGGTGCCGAAATCATGGCACGAGAACGCTGCTGCTGTGGGGGAACGCCCACTAATCTCGGATAGGTCCTCCGGATATGCCCATAATCACCACACTCGAAACATCCATCCTGATACTGTGGCTGTGGAAACTAAGACTGAACCAGGCGAGTATACTAACTACGATAATAACTATGAAGAGGAGGTGCTCTCATCGTAGCTGGTGGTGCACTATTAGCTGGCTGCCCGAAGAAGGTACAAAAGGACCACGACTCCCTGAAGCTCCATGGGATGTCTGAAGTGCTGAATGAAACGGCCTGGGAGGATGGCCCCTACCAAAAGCAGCTCGACCACAAAATGAGGCCCCACTAAATCTACCGGAGTGACGCGGCCTCTTGTCAGACCCCTGACCACTCCCCTGAGCTAGAACCATCTCAACTCATCTTGCCACATTGGCTGCATCCTGTAAAGAAATCTCACTACCCGTCTCCTTAGCCATCTGCAATCTGATAGGCTGAGAAAGTCCCTCAATAAACCTCATCACCCTCTCTCTCTTGGTAGGAAGTATAAGAATAGCATGACGGGCCAAATCAATAAAGCGGTCTCGTATTGAGTGACGGACATACTGCCCTGCTGGAGACGCTCGAACTGCCTGCGATAGTCCTATCTTAGTGTAACAGGAAGGAACTTCTCAAGAAATATCTGAGAGAACTGGTCCCAAGTCAAAGCAGGTGACCCAGCTGGTCTAGTCAACATACAATTATTCAACCATCTCTTGGCAGACCCTATCATCTGGAACACAGCAAAATCAACCCTATTGGTCTCCACTATCGCCATGTTCCGCAGCACCTCATGGCAGCGGTCAAGGTAATCCTGTGGGCCCTCAGAAGCTGCCCCACTGTAATGAACTGGAAAGAGCTTGGTGAACTTGTCCAACCTCAACAAGGCCTCAGAAGACATAGCTGATCCATCACCGGTTTGTGCTACAACACCCGGTGAAACTGCCCTAACTGGCTGGGCTGCTGGAGTCTGAAACTAGGGATCCATCTGCTCCGGAGTGTGAGTAGCGGGAGTCTAAGCTCCTCCCCCAGCCCGAGAGAAGGCTGGTGCTACAGGAAAGGTGCCGGTCTGAGCAACACTCTCCATAAGGCCCACTGATGGACCAAAGCATCCTGTAGAACTGGGGTAGCGATGAACCCCTCTTGAACCTGAGTTGGCCCTCTTAGAACGGTCTGGGCTGGAGCCTCCTCATCAAACTCTACCTGAGGCTCCGCCGCTGGTGCTGGTGCTCGAGCTCTAGGCTGAGTCCTGCCCCTGCCTCGGCCTCTAGCACGGCCTCGGCCTCTGCCCCTCGTGGGAGCTGCCACTGGGGCTCTGGCTACTGCTCAGCTGATGAAGCGGTACGTGTTCTCGCCATCTGCGAAGGAACAAGAGTAGAGAGTTTAATTAGCATTGAGCGATCAAATCGGACGACGGAGAAGAATAGAAGTGAAATTGTTCCTAAACTCTGTAGCCTCTGGGGTATAAGCACAGACATCTCCGTACCGATCCCTCAGACTATAATAAGCTTGTCCGTGAATTGTGAAACCTAGACAACCTACTGCTCTGATACCAACTTGTCACGACCCGGAATTCCCACCATCGGGACCATGATGGCGCCTAACATCACACTTACTAGGCAAGCCAACGTTAGAGTATTACTAACCAATTTCCTTTACGATTCAGCGAATAAAAGTAAACAAGTTAAAACAAGTGATCATAATTGCGGAAGTAAGTAAGCAGCTTCTTTGTTTACAAACTATTGCCAGAACTATTTCTACTACTACCGAGAATCAAGTGTTACAATCCACGAACATACTATGATTTTCTACAAACATCAGTCTGAAAGAAATTACAACTGTTTTGAAAATAATGAAAACAGTAATGTAGAGAGGTAGAAGGGGAAGCCAGGGCCTGCGAACACCAGCAGGACTACCTTGGGTTTCCACACCGTGTAACCTGAAGCCGACCTCTCAGTCAGCCACTGTCTGCTCCGTAATCTGTACAGAAAGTGCAGAGTGCAGTATCAGTACAACCGACCTCATGTACTAGTAAGTGCCGAGCCTAACCTTGACGAGGTAGTGACAAGGCTACGGGGGGCATTTACAATATAACATGCATAATAAAACGGAAAGAAGAACGAAATAAAATAAAATATTAACTTGCAAGAAAGGAATACAGAACTCAAGTATCTCATCAGTACCCAGTTATATCCAATCCTTAAGTGAAACGCAAAAACTATAGAATAACTTACACAGTAGAAGAAAGATACAAAAACACATGAACTGATGCGGCGCGCTTCCCGATCCCACCATATAATCAATATCAATATGAATGTTCACCCTTATTACGTCATATCAATCCACCCTTATTTCTCCTATTGCGGCGTGCAACCCGATCCCACCATACAATAGTAATTTACCCTTATTTCTTCTCAATATACCACCCTTATTACTCCTGTTGCGGTACACAACCCGATCCCACCATGTAATAGCGTTTCACCCTTATTCCTCCTCAATATATCACCCTTATTCCTCATGTTGCGGCTTGCAACCCGATCCTACCATATCAGTACTAATAACACAATAAGAATAGGAATTTTTACAAATTTAGCCCAAAACTCTCCATAATATTTAAACCTCAAACTAAAGCAAACGGAAAGCTGTACAAATATGAGACTTCACTCAAATTATACTATTCAGCAAAACCAATCCAAAATATACCATAAAACACCGATAACTGACTTGAGCCAATAATACGAGACAATGAAACTACAGAATAACTAATACCTTAAACCATGAAAACAATGTGTGACAAGTAGCAAATAAACATGGAAATACCATTGAAACATGTGGCAGTTAAGGCAGGAAACAATATATTATAAACGGGAAGGAAACATGCAAAACAAACAAATTGGCAGCGCATAGGTACTCGTCACCTCACCTATACGCCAGACACATGGATTTTCACATAGCAATTAAGTCGGGGATCCCTAATCCCTCAAGTCAAAGTTAGACACAACCCTTACCTCAATCCGACGGCCAACTCAAAGCTCAATCACCGCTTTTCCCTTCACACAAGCCTCCAGACCAATAGAATCTAGCAAATTACTAACCAAACAATTCAATCTATGCATTAGGAACTACCCACGATTGCAAGGAATTTAATTTATGCCATTTTGGAAAAAGTCAACAAAAGTTAACACCCGGTCGCACTTGGTCCAAACCCGAAATTCGGACCAAAACCCGATTACCCATTCACCCCGGAGCCGGGATATATAATTGATTTTGGAATCCGACCTCAATTTGAGGTCTAAATCCCTAAATTTTGAAATTCCTAATTTCTACCCCAAAATCCCCAATTTCACCATGAAAACCTTAGATTCTAGGTTGAAATCTTGTAAAATGAAGTGAAAGATTGAAAGAAATGAGTTAAGAATCACTTACTATGATTTGGGGAAGAAATGGTCTTTGAAAAATCGCCTTTTGTGGTTTAGGTTTTGAAAATTTGGGAAATGAATTAAATATCCCGTCAAGTCCCTTTCACACAGCTGCAGATGTCGCATTTGCGACCTGAGCTTCGCAAATACGAAGCTCGCAAATGCGAAGGTAACATCGCAAATGCGAGGTCCTTCACACCTCTGCTGCTTTCACAATTGCGAAGGTATGTCCATAATTGCGAACTTGGTCCTCCGCAATGCGACAAAAAGATTGGCGATCACTGCCTGCCCAATCCTCACTTCGCAAATGCAAGGACTCCTCGCAATTGCGAGGTCTGCCCGACCCAGCTACTCTTAGAATTTGCGATGAAGCCTGCAACAAGATCAGTTATACCAGCAAAATTTTCCTAAGTTCAAAACACCTCGTAGCCTATCCGAAACACACCCGAGCCCTCGGGGCTCCAAACCAAACATGCATACAGGTCTTACAACATCATATGAACTTGCTCGTGCGATCAAATCACCAAAATAACACTTACAATTACGAATTTAGCACCAAATCACATGAAATTCTTAAGAACACTTTGAAATTCCTATTTTCTCAATCGGATGCCCGAATCACATCAAATCAACTCCAATTTTTACCAAATTTCACATGCATGACTTATATAATATTTTAAACCTGTACCGTGCTCCAAAACCAAAATACGAGCCCGATACCAACGAGATCAAGAATTAATCAAATTCTTTAAGCTATTAGATTTTCAGACTTACAATTTTTAACAAAAATTTATTACTCGGGTTAGGCACCTCCAAATCCGATTCCGGACATATGCCTAGGTCCCATATTTCAATACGGACCCACTGGAACTGTCGAAATACGAGTTCGGGCAAGTTTACGAAAAACGTTGACCGAAGTCAACTAAATCAACTTTTAAAGGCAAAAATTATTATTTTTCTCAACTTTCCACATAAAAGCTTTCCGGGATTACACCCGGACTGAGCACACAAATCGAGGAGGGATAAAATGAAGTTTTGAGGGCCTCGGAACACATAATCGAGTTCTAAATCATAAGATGACCTTTTGGGTTATCATATTCAGAGAGTACTAAACTTTCAAAGGACTAGATTCTTGTGCTTTGTGCATCTGGCGTTCCTTTTCATACTAGCAGTAATTAAATTGTCATGACCCAAATTCCATCATAAGTCGTGATGGCGCCCAACTTAGTGGTTAGGCAAGCCAACCCTAAACAAATAGTGAGTGCTCATTTATTTTACCGAAATAAGTCCCAACATTTTTAAATCTTAAACTTGTAAACAGTCGATAATGGACAAGTAATAATAATAGAAATATATTCCCTAAAATAATAGTCTACAATGTGTGTGCTAGGAACTAGTGTCACAAGTCCTAGGGTAACTAGTAGGATGTAAAAAAGAATACATCTATCCTACTTCCTGAAACAGAATAGACAGTAACAATAAGAGAAGAGACTCTGGCATGCTGCTGAACAGCTGAGAAGGGGGCAGCTCACCGTGGAACCTCGGTCAAGTATCAGGAATGCGCGCCGAACTGGTAGCTAGATGCACTTGCCTCAGATCTTGTACATTTAAGTAAATAAGCGTAGTATGAGTATATGAACAATATGTACCTAGTAAGTATCCATTCTAACCTCGAAGAAGTAGTGACGAGGGGTCGACTTGACACTTACTAGGGTCAACAATGATATCATTTAAGTGTTACGCTAAGAATGGATGTCATGAATAAATACAGTTGATAACAGGAGGTGACAAGCTCTTTCATAGATAACATTTCAGTTAACAATCTATATTTCAAGGCTTTTTAAACAGTTCAAATCACATAAGTACCAAGCAAGTAGCATGTGCAAATAATGCCGAGGTCGTACGGTCCGATCCAACATAAAATAAAATGTGCACTGCCGGAGGGTCGAACGGCGCGAACCATAGATGCATCTATTACCTACTCAGATAACATATCAAGCAGTCAATCAATAATTTATCAGGAAAACAATTATCCAAGATAATGTCAAACTTCTCTTTAACGGTCAAGAAAATATTGATTACTTTTTAGAAATTTATTTGCCAAGTTTGAATTGATTATGCAATTTAAATTTACCATAAAGTTACAAATACGGCAAGTAAGGCATGCTCTTGGGTCCTAAGTTACCCGGACTTAAGCATAATAGTAGCTACGCATGGACTCTCATCACCACGTACGTACGTAGCCCCCACAGACAATCACATACATTTATTTAATTCACCTAGGGGTTTATTTCCCTCTTACGAGGTTAGAAAGGAGACTCACCTTGCTCCAAAGCTTACTTCCAAATTCAAGAACGTGCTAAAAACCCTCGATTCGGAGCCGAACGATCCAAAACTAATCAAACGGGGTAAGAACTAGTACAAGCTCAAGAGTTCATATTCTAGCTATTAGAGTAATTTCCCAACCCTAAATGCAAAGTTCCTACAAATCACTGTCGGGCCCACGTGCCCGGATACTGGAAATTTTTGAAGAAAGTTGTTACCCATAACCTAAGGATCAAGAATATATGATTTTTACTCCATTCCCTAACAAATTTCGTGGTTAAATCTTGTTTTTATAAAATCCTAGGTTTTACTCTAATCCCATGATTTTCACTAATCTTTGTGTGTTAATCTACGCAAAAATCAAGTATTAAACTCACATTAAGTAGGAATAACTTACCTCAAAGTGCTAGGTTGAAATTGTCACGACCCAAACCGATGGGCCGCGACGGGTGCCTGAATCCTACATGTCGAATATCCTTAAGCAAGCATTTAAGATATAAACATGAATAGTGTACGTGAGGGAAATCTGTCCAAAAGACATATATACATAAACATGCGGAATACAGTGGGGCGAGCCAGCAAGGCTGCTATAGAAAACTATATATCCAAAAGTAACAACCGACAAGGCCACATACTATCCAACTGTACATAACTGTCTACAGACCTCTAATAAAAATAAACTGAATATATATATATATATATATATATATATATATATATATATATATACACGCGTATGGAGCACGCCAACTCTCGCTGATCAAGGATCCTAAGAAGGTGGACCGTCGACTTGCCTACCTGCACCTGCGGGCATGAAACGCAGGCCCCGGGAAATAGGGTGTCAGTACGAATAATGTACTGAGTATGTAAGGCATGAAAATCAGNCCCGACAAAAGTTACAAAGCCCGAAAGCCCATTCACTCATGAGTCTAACCATATCAAATTTATAAAAATCCAACCTCATTTGCTCACTCGAATCCTCAAAATCCACTCTCAAAATTTCAAGCCCTAAATTCCCAATTAGATGATGAATAATGTCACGACCAAAACCGATGGGCCGCAACGGGTGCCCGAGCCCTACCTGTCAGATACCCATAAGCATGCGACTAAGATATAAACATGAATAATTTCTGCGGAATTATAAGAATAACATGCGTGAAGAAGACCTATCCAAAGGACATATATACATATATGTGCTGAATAAAGTGGGCGAGCCGGCAAGGCTGCTATACTATAGACAACTACCCAACTATACATGACTGTCTACAGACCTCTAATAGAAATACAACTGTACAAAGATGGGAATGAGCCACGTCATACCCATATATATACAAGCATATCATAACAAACTCAAAAGCAGCTCCCGATCAAGTGGAGCACGCCAACTCTCGCTGATCAAGGATCCTAAGAAGGGGGACCGTCGGATTGCCTACCTGCACCAGCGGGCATAAAATGCAGGCCCCGGGAAATAGGGAGTCAATACAAATAATGTAATGAGTATGTAAGGCATGAAAATCAATACATAAAAGACATAGATGAAACATGGAATAAAGAAATCCATCTGTAAGTTTAGATAACTTTATAAATTTTGAAACATTTATAATGTCATGCACGTGCATATAAATGCCGTGTCATGCATAGGTATAGGTGTACATAATACCTTAAACCCTCTGAGGGAATCCCATCATATCGTCTCGGCCACTGTGGAAAACATCTTCAACATATACCAACTGATCAGGTGGTGGTGCGTATATAACGCCGTAACCTTTTCTCATATCACATATACATATATATCATGGTCAATGTACATGTATAAATGCATTAAATGCATAAGAAATATGTTAATAAGATTTTCTCGGAATGCCATAAAAATCAATATACATTTTGGATAAACTTTATCAAATACGTATTTTTCTGAGACCCATGAACCGAAGATATAATAATTCACATGGGGAATCAAAAATATAGACACCCCATAGTATTTTTAAGAATAGAGTTATTTATGAAAGTTGCGTATTTTGCTCGTTTCATTTGTATTATTTGGATCATGCCTAAGAGAAAGAAGGGATAGCCTTAACATACCTCGAGTAGGGAAAAATTCGTAGAATATTTCTTGGAAAAGTCATCTTGGTCTCGACCTTGTTGAGCTCTCCCTGATCGAAAGTTCCTATTTTGCTGCCTCTTCGATCGTCTCCGACTCCCTAATACATAAGAGTACTTGGTGACCTAGATGGTCTTTTTTTTTATCGCCTTATTTCATTCACTGATTTCTTTAATTCATTTCTCTTTTATGAATAGTTGGTTGTGTTGGATGATTGATGGGTAGTTTGAAGGACGAATGCTGGAGGGCAGCTTTTTAGAGCGGGCGCTCTGTCCGGTATTTTTGATGTTTATGTTTGTATTTGTTCTGTAGTTGGATCAGCCGTTTTCCTTAGTATGTCGAGGGTGGATTAATGAATGACTGCTTTAGCTCTCAACAGGTTCCCTTTCTTTCGAAATGGCATTGCCAAAAGTCGAATCAAAGGCTTGAGAGGAGTTACAGTCTTTTTTGATAAAATGAATGCGGATTGCCGAGGGAGCAACCCCATTTTTCACCTTGAATTGGTCAAAATATGCGAAATTTCTTACTTTTCGTGGAGGATTAGATCCTGTACTGGGGTCTGTGGCTGACTGATATTGCCCATCGCCATTTAGCTATTGCATTTATTTTTCTCGTTGCTGGTCATATGTATAGAATCAATTTCGGGATTGGGCACAGTATGAAAGATCTTTGAAATCCTTGATAGCGAAATATAAGGGACTAGTTCCTAAGAGATTCCCCACGTATAGGCTGTCCTGGCTCGTTAGGTCCCAAGAATCCAAAGGATACAAGCTTCTCAAGTCCCGTGTGGAAGGGCTCTCGCTCAACGGATCAAAGGTACGCCTGGGATAACAGGCTGATCTATGAAACTACAGCCGAACCAAATGGGAATCCTAGGTATAGGCAAAGGTGGGAGGGATGAGAGAGCAAGCTGGCGTGGGGGCAAGGGCAATAACATCCGAGCAACGCAAGCCCTAGAAATCGATTGCACCGTACTCCTTTAGAACAACATAATTTTACATTGCTGTGGTTTTAACAATTCTCGTTGGAATTGTTTGGTTGCAAGAATTTTTATTGAAATCTTGCTGGATTGGTTTTGAACCGTGATACCTATGAAACAAATTCTGGTTTGAAGAAAGTTTCGTTGTTCATGAAGTGGTGTAGGAATTTTTTGTAAGAATTATGCTACTAACGTGCCCAGGCTTTCTCTGATTGTAGTGTCGAAATTATTTAGAAAATGAAGTAGTGTTGCTCATGTTTTCAAGATATGAAGTGTTGCCTTTAATTATTCATTTGATTAAAATATTGAATTTATTTGAAATGAAGTAGTGTATGTATATCACCTTAGTTGCCACCTAAGGTTATATAACTACTTAGTCATTTGTATCAAGAGTGGATTATTGCCACATTTTGGGTGGGGGTTTTGGTCTTATCTGATAATTTACTACTTATTTAGGTAATGTCTCGTTACTCGATAATTAACCAATTACCCGCATAATTAAGAATTATCTCAATTTACTTAAAATTCTACTTATTTTTAATACACTTTATACATCATCCTATCATGGTCGTACGGTACCTTGTATGGTACTAGTCCATAAATATCGAGTATTATCGCTCGACCCGTATTTTATTCCAAATCGGCAACCTTCAACGACTCTCGTTTTCTTCAATTCGTGTATCCTTTATCCTTCATGACATTTACTTATTGCTTGTTATAAATAGCATAAATACGTTAACCTCAGGATAATCTCGTCCCCGAGTCTAAGTCGGTTAACTAAAGACGAAACTTTAACGTACGAAACACGAGATGTAACATCCTTCTCCCTTAGAAACATTCATCCTCGAATGTTCAACTCCCCGGGATCTATATAAATTTGGCAGAGTCGCTTTTGTAACAACACTACTACCAACTCTTCCCGTAGAAACTCAATAATTCAACGCTACATAGTACCACGGTCATCAATAGAGACAATGGCCTTACACGACCAATGATAATAACTAACACAAAAATCCATACACGTACCTTAAGGTTATGACGTCTCAGTCGGACCCTTCTATGGAGGAGGAAATAAGTAGGGATATCTAGACTCCATGGCTTCCTTGGCCTCCCAAGTCATTTCTTCCACATTGTTGTTTCTCCAAAGTACTTTCACCGAAGCTACGTCTTTAGTTCTCAATCCCCGAACCTTTCTGTCTAATATAGCAATGTGAGTTTCTTCATATGATAGTTGCTCTGTGACCTGAACGTCATCAACTGACATAACTCTGGAAGGATCTCTAATATATTTATGGATCATAGACACATGAAAGACTGGATGTACAGATTCCAAGTCAGAAGGCAAGTCTAACTCATATGCTACCTGGCTTACCTTGCGTATGATCTTATATGGTCCAATGTACCGAGGGCTAAGTTTTCCCCTTCTTCCGAACCTCATAACGCCTTTCATCGGTTATAAGTTTAGGAATACAAAATCGTTAACCTAAAATTCCAAGTCTCGTCGTCGATTATCCGCATAAGACGTCTGACAGCTTTGAGCTGCTAATAGCCTTTCCTGTATAAGCTTAATTTTCTCGATTGCTTGTTGTACCAATTCTGGTCCTACTAACGTAGTTTCCCCAACATCGAACCACCCTATAGGCGACCTACACTTCCGTCCGTAAAGAGCTTCGTATGGAGCCATCTGAATACTTGAATGGTAGCTATTATTATATGCGAACTCAATAAGTGGCAGATGATCATCCCAGCTACCTTCGAAGTCTATCACACAAGTTCGTAACATATCCTCAAGTGTCTGAATAGTACGCTCAGCTTGTCCGTCTGTCTGGGGATGAAACGTTGTACTAAGACTTACCTGAGTCCCCAATCCTTTTTGGAAGGACCTCCAGAAGTTAGTTGTAAATTGAGCTCCTCTATCCGAGATAATAGATACAGGGACACCATGCAGTCGTACTATCTCCTTAATATAAAACCTTGGATAATCCTCTGCGGAATATGCAGTCCTAACGGACAGAAAATAGGCTGACTTTGTAAGCCTATCAACAATCACCCATATCTAATCGAACTTACGCTGGGTGTGAGGTAAGCCTACGATGAAATCCATATTGATTTCTTCCCATTTCCAAGTCGGAATCTCCATAGCCTGCAATAATCCACCGGGTTTCTGATGCTCAATCTTAACTTGCTGACAGTTAGGACACTGAGCAACAAACTCTGCTATATCCTTTTTCATTCCGTCCCACCAATATACTTCCTTGATATTATGATACATCTTTTTTTCACTCCTGGATGGATAGAATAACGAGAATAGTGAGTTTCTCCCATAACCTGCCGACGCAGCCCTGCAACATTAGGGACACATAATCGTCCTCGATATTTGAGACTCCATCTCATGTAACCTCAAACGGTGTCTTCTCCTTCTTAGGGGTGGTATCTCTATAATGAACTAACACAGGATCCTCGTACTGGCATTCCTTCACTTAAGTTACTAACGAGGATGTTGCCGTATCCTGAATAGTAATTCCAATATCACCTGAGTCCAGCAATCGAACTCCAAGACTAGCTAGCTAATGAATCTCATGGGCTATTCCCCTCTTCTCTGGCTGTAAATATGACTAGCTACCCATAGAACGGCTGAAGTCATTGGCTACTACGTTCGCTTTCCCTGGATGGTATGAAATATCAACATCATAATCTTTAAGTAGCTCCAACCACCTCCTTTGACGTAAATTCAATTCCTTGTGCTTGAAGATATATTGGAGGCTCTTATGATCCATATAGATATAAACATGAATGCCATACAAGTAGTGCCTCTACATCTTTAGTGCATGAATCACTGTGGCTAACTCTAAATCGTGGGTCGGGTAATTCTTCTCGTGCTTTCTCAGTTGTCTAGAAGCATAAGCTACAACCTTACCATGCTGCATCAGTACACAACCCAACCCAACGCCCGAGGCTTCACAACAGATAACATAACCATCGGTCCCTTCTGGGAGCGTCAAAACAGGTGCAGAAGTCAATCTGTCCTTCAATGCCTGGAAACTCCGTTCGCAGGCATCAGTCCATTAAAACTTTGTCCCTTCTAAGTCAACTTTGTTAAAGGTGCTGAAAGGGAAGAAAATCCCTCCAGAAATCTGCTATAATAGCCTGCCAAACCGAGAAAGCTACGAGCCTCCGTCGGTGTTGTGGGTCTAGGCCAAGTCTTTACTGCCTCAATCTTTTGTGTATCCACCCGGATACCTTCACCCGAAATGATATGCCCAAGGAAAGCTACAGAGTTCAACCAGAATTCACATTTAGAGAAATTTGCATACAACTTCTCTTTGTGTAGAACTCTAAGCACAGCACGCAAATGATCTGCATGCTCAGCCTCTGACCAAGAATATACCAATATATCGTCGATAAATACAATTACGAACAGATCTAAAAAGGGCCTGAACACACGGTTCATCAAATCCATGAATACTACTGGGGCATTGGTCAAACCGAACGACATAACATGAAACTCAAAGTGCCCGTATCTGGTCCTGAATGCTATCTTTGGAATATCTTCCTCCTTAACCCTTACCTGATGGTATCCGGACCTTAAGTCTATCTTTGAAAAACACTTGGCACCTTGCAATTGATCAACATAAATCGTCAATCCTCGGGAGCGGGTACTTATTCTTGATCGTCACCTTATTCAACTGTCTATAATCAATATACATCCGTAAGGAACCATCTTTCTTCCTCACAAATAACACAGGTGTTCCCCATGGTGATGTACTATGATAAAGCCTTTTTCAAGAAAATCCTTTAGTTGTTCCTTCAACTCTTTCAGCTCTGCGGGGGCCATTCTATAGGGAGGAATAGATATTGGATGAGTATCTGGTAGTAGGTTAATAGCAAACTCAATTTCTCGCTCTAGAGGAAGACCCGGAAGTTCATCAGGAAACTCATTCACCACAAGGATGGACTGAATGGTTGGTGACTCTACTTCCATATCCTGAACCCGAACTAAGTGATAAATACAGCCCTTTCTGATCATCTTCCTTGCCTTGAGATAAGAAATAAATCTACCTCTCGGCGACGCTGTATTACCTTTCCACTCCAAAACGGGCTCCCCTGGAAATTGAAATCGGACTATCTTTGATCTACAATCAACGTTGGCATGACAAGAAGCCAACCAATCCATACCCATTATAACATCGAATTCTACCATATCTAACTCGATTAGGTACGCTACGGTAGATCGACTATGAACTACCATTATACAATCTCTATATACTTGCTTAGTTATCACTGAGTCCCCAACAAGTGTAGACACCTCAAAAGGTTGAACCAATTCAGGTTTTATTCCAAACTTACTAATGACCAACGGAGTAACATATGATAAGGTGGAACCTGGGTCAATCAGTGCATATACATCATATGAGAAGGCTGATAATATACCTATAACAACATCAGGTGATGACTCCTGATCCTGTCGTCCTGCCAACGCATAAATGCGATTCTGAGGACCGCTCGAGCTAGATGCTCCGCCTCTGCCTCTACCACGACTCATTGGTGCTTGTGAACCTTGCCTAGGGGGGCGTACTGATGATGACGAACCAGCTACAGATCCCGCTGGCTGAGTTATGCTTGCCTCACCTCTCGTCGGATAATCCCTTATAATGTGGCCCAGATAACCACAAGTATAACAAACACCCAATCCCATACGGCACTGCCCGGCATACTGCTTACCACACTTAGCACATCGTGGCAAGGGCGACCTCATCTGACTTGATTCTCCCCTATACTGAGATCCTGAGGCCCTGCAATTTTGACCCGGCCCTGAATATGTGGAACGTCAAATATCTTACCACTGAATTGAGGGGGTGCGCTAGTCGATGGCCGGGCTAGATACCTCGGGTACTGTTGCCTCTAACCACCTCGAAACTCACCAGAAGGACCCAAAGACCTCACTCTCTTATTATGGGCCCTATTATGCTCACGATCCATCCTCTGCTTCTGCTTACGCTCCTCTAAACCTTGAGCGTATGCCTGAATACAAGAAATATCCATGTCTGGCTGAAGTGAGACCGACATACAATTGTTAAGCAAGTGCGGCTCTAATCCCATCACGAATCGGTGAACCCGATCCTCCATCTTAGATACAATAGTGGAAGCATACCTAGCCAACTAACCAAACTGAAGACTGTACTCCCGAACACTTATTTCACCCTGCCGAAGGGTCAAGAACCTACCAACTCTGGCTTGTCTAAGTTCTAGTGGCAGATAATGACGAAGAAAAGCTTCCGTAAACTCTTGCCATACTGCTGGAGGGGCATCCTCACCTCTGGACAATTCCCAAGACTCATACCAATTAACTGCAACATCTCGGAGTCTATAGGAAGCTAGCTTAACTGAATCAGTCGCAGTGGCCTTCATTACCCTTAACGTCCTCTGCATTCTATCAATAAATACCTGAGGGTCCTCGTTTGGATCTGCCCCGGTGAATACCGGAGGATCCAAATTAATGAAATCATGAACCCTTGCACTGACACACCTATCTGCATAACCAATACCTTCTTCCTGATGCCGAGCCTGCGCAGCTACTAATCGAGTTAATAGCTGAATAGCAACTCTCATCTCCTGTCCCGATGTCACGACCCAATTTTCCCTCCGTTGGGTTTCGTGATGGCACCTAGTCTTAGGGACTACGTAAGCCTAACATTTAATGAATATTAACCACAATAAAGAAAGTCTAACAGTTTCAACATAGAAATATTTATGAAATTTACATCTTCCCAAAACTGACGGTACAAGCCATAAGCTCTACTGAGTTTCGCCACAGCTACTAACGAACAAAACCTGGATCTGCACAAAAACAAATATGCAAAAGTGTAGAATGAGCACACCACAGCGGTGCCCAGTAAGTATCAAGACTAACCTCGGTGGAGTAGTGACGAGGAACAATCAAGACATCTACTGGATTAATAAACAGAACAAGTACAAGTATTGGAACAACAGAACATGATATTTATATGGAGACTACGCGATACGGCTAACAATACAGTAATTGCAATAAGGAAAGAAAATAGCAAGAACTCAGTGGAACACCATAAAGAAAACACGGAAAGGTAAACGAGAATACAACCCAAATCCGAAATCACAAATATATTAAAGACCAGTCATAACTCAACAACTCCAATAGTTTTCACCTTAAGTCTTAACCAGCAAACGTCAATCAAATAGTCAAACCTTTCAAGTGATAAAAAAAATATTTTAAAATATACTTCCTTCAAATAAATGTTCTTTTCAAAAATAGTTCTTCCAAGATAAATACTTTTTGAACATAATCCTTTTCAAACAAATATTCATCGAATATAAGTCACCCAGTGACATTTCAAAATAGTTAATTCAAAATAAGTACCTTCAAATATAATCTTTTCAAATAGATAACCTTCGAATATAAACTTGTCAAATAGATAACCTTCGAATATAAGTCACCCTGTGACACCTCGTCTCATATTCATACAATACGGGTCTCAGTACTGGAACCCTAACACTTGGCATTATGTTCTCTCATCACACATCATAATCATACTAAAAACTCACGTGCCAAATGGAGCCACACTCACATGGAAGGCCAATAAACAAGGGTGTGCGTCTATACTCGATAATTCCAAGAAGCCTCCTATCCGATTAGGGTGCTTAGCCACGTGTATGCTTGTGCAAGTGTCTAAAAAGAGTTCATACTAGCCACTAAGTATAAGGAATAAAACGGACAGCACATATAATGCTTACACAGGGATAGGATCAATGAAAACAACAGCTCAGAACACAGTGATTTTTAACAGGGGATCTCCCATGATATCGTCTCGTAGTCCCAAGCGTAAATGTGCAGAGGATCTCCCTGGATATCTTCCCATAGTCCAAATCATAAATATGTAGGGGAATCTCCCGGAATACCGGGATCTCCCGGGATATCATCCCGTAGTCCCAATTATAAATGTGCAGGGGGATCTCCCGAAATACCGATCCGTAGTCCCAAAGTAAACATGCAAGGGCATCTCCCGTAATACCGTTCCGTAGCCCCAAAGTAAATACGCAGCGCAACCAACAGAAATAACAGTTAGAGCACAACAGAAAGCTCGTACATCACCACAATACGTATAACAACAACAATGGGAATAATACAAGGTAGACAAGTAAATCAACTCAAGGACTATAAATCACAAGGAAACGATGCACTAGCTCACAAGGAATAACCACAGAAAAGAATGTTGGCATAAAGGGAACAGTTCAACAACGGGAAAAACTAACATGTAGCAACGATCCCACAATATACAAGTCAATAACAAGGAAATCAACACGAGCCAAGTAGTCCCAAATAAAGGCAAGTCAACAAGGATATAGGTTATCTAAACTCCTTTTAAGGTTGGACACTTTTAGAGGATATTCGACAATTCAATTAAGGAAAGATGATCTTAGCTTCACTTAAGACTAAACAATTTCAGGAGGGATAATAATAATTCTCAAATAAGACAAGCAGCTATGAAAAGATAGCATGACAATAGGAGAGGCGAAATTCTTTAATTAAATCAAATAGGAGTCAATTAGGCAATAAGAGTGAACCATGAAGTAACTAATTCCAATTAAGCATGTAGAGGTGAAACTAGTAAATAGGAAACTCAGTCATGTCAAGAACACATTCATACACAGTGAATATAAAGACCTAAGAACCCTAAAAGGCCAATTTTTCACAAATAAGTCCGAGCACGCACTCGTCACCTCGCGTAAAAGAACTACAATCAACATAAAAGACTCAAATCCTAAGTGGAAGTCCCCCACACAAGGTTAGGCAAGATACTTACCTCAAAGACGACAGACCGATACTCTAAAATGCACTTCTCGGGTGAAAAGACCTCCGGACGGCTCAATTCTAGCCAAATTAACTTCAAAGCACAAATAAAACACATAAGAAACTATTTCGGATCATAAAGTCTCAATTCTTAAAAAAATCCAAAAACCGGTCCAAAAGTCGACCCCCGCTCCCGCACCTCGGAACCCGGCAAATTTTATAAAACCTCCGATACGAGTTCACCCGTACAAAATTTATCAGATTCCAATACCATTTGGTCCTTCAAATCATCATTTTACATTTTTGAAAGACTTTAAAAATTCTCCCCAAATTCCATCCCAAATCACGAATCAAATGATAATTTCAATGATATACTCATGAATATTAGCCAAAACCGAGATAGAATTACTTACCCAGATGATTTTCTTGAAAAACTTTCGCAAATTTGCCTCAAACCGAGCTCCCAAGGTCCAAGATGTGAAATAAAACCCTAACCCTCGTTTATACAGTGTACTCTCTGATATCCGCTACGCTGACCACGAAAATCCAGGCGCGGCCGCGAAAATCCAACCCCCGCGGTCGCAAAAATTAGCGATGTCCGCGCTTATGGTGGCTGCAGTGACAGGCTTCAGTATTTTGGCCATAACTTTCTCTACAGATGTCTAAATGTTTATTTCTTTAGCTTTCTGGAAACTAGACATGAAGGGCTACAACTTTTATTTTTGAATCATCTCAAAATTGCTTGTAGATCAAAAGATATAGGCTTCTAAAGTCGGACTAACGAATCTGCAGATCTGCCCTGGAGCGCCTCCGCGACCAGATTTACGCTATCCGCGCCCCCTACTCCGCCCTCAGCAAAATTTCATCGCCCTCAGCGAAAATTCCTTCGCCCTCACAGAAAATGAAGCACCAGAACCATGCCTGAGTTCCGGTAATGCACGGACTCACTCAAAACTCACCCGAAACACACCTGAGGCCTCCGGAACCTCAACCAAATGTGTCATCAAATCCTGAAATACCATACTAACTCAATCGAGCTCTCGAATCACCTCAAACAATAACAAAAACATGAATCGCTCACCAATTCAAGCTTAATGGACTTGAAACCTCAAACTTTCATAACTGATGCCGAAACTTATCAAACCTCGTCCGATTGACCTCCAAATTTGCACACACATCACAAATGACATTACGAACCTACTCCGACTCCCAGAATTGCATTCCGACCCCGATATCACAAAAGTCAACTATGGGTCAAACTTTTCCATTTTCCCAACTTCAACTTTTCCAACTTTTGCCGAAATGCCTCAATTTACCCTACGGACCTCCAAATCTGAATTCGAACACGCGCCTAAGTCCAAAATCACCATACGAAGCTGCTGACATCATCCAAGACTCATTCCGGAGCCTTTTACTCAAAAGTCGAATTCCGGTCAAATTCTTGCCGTTTGAACTCCCAAATCTAGATTCCTTCTTCCAATTCAACTCCGAATCATCCGGTAACCTAATTCAACCATGCACACAAGTCGATGCTCATATTATGAAGCTGTTCCATACCTTACGCCGTCGAACGGAGCTTATTTTCTCAAAACGACCGGCCGGATCGTTACATCCTCCCCCTCTTAAAATAAACGTTCGTCCTCAAACGTGCCAAGATTCGGCTCGAAGCCCTCAAATTGCTGAATGCACACTTCCAACATACACCCACGGGTGATCCCACGTCACCCCAATCCACATAAACCTGACGACACCATCTCAACTGAAATTTGCTTTTCTACCATGTCACGACCCAAACCGATGGGCCGCGATGGGCACCCGTTACCTTACTCAACCGAGTACCGATATAACGTATCTTTTCATGTCATACTATCATAGATAACTGAGCCGGAAGGCTGCTGTGAGATAAGTAGAATACAATATGTGATACCAACTTATACATAAGACATACGGGCCTATAAGGCCAAAATAACCACTCGTACACTGAACATAGGCCGATAAGGCCATACAATCTTTTACGTACATGACATCTGTCTACAAGCCTCTAAGAATACATAATTTTCATAAAGGTCGGGACAGAGTCCCGCCATACCAAACAATACACATCTAAATAATACTAACCAGACAAGCAACTCCGCAGCAAATGGAGCGCACCAACATCTTCCGCTAAGCTGATAGCCTACTTCGAGCGCTCTCGAACTGTCTATCGGGACTTGCGGGCATGAAACGCAGCGTCCCCGGGCAAAAGGGACGTCAGTACGAATAATGTACCGAGTATGTAAGGAATGAAAAATCTGCAAATAATAGACATAAGAGAAACATGGAGTAAAAGACTCGACATGTACTTTTGCATAGCTCTGTGAATCATTTTATTGTTATGATGTCATGCATATACGTATAAATGTCATACCATGCATGGGTATATGCATTCATAACATCATCAAGCCTCTGAGGGCATCCCATCATATCATTTCAGCCACTGTGGACAAATCATCAAGTATACCAGCTGATCAGGTGGTGGTGCGTATATAACGCCGTAACCTTTTCCCATATCCCATATACATATGATATACATATATAAGCGTATATAATGCCATCTGGTCATGGTTCAATGTACATGAATGCAATGCATGAAAAGTACGTTAATAAAATCTTTCGGAGTGTCATAAGATAATTTTGCCTTTGAATAATACCTTAAAGTAAACTTTATCAACTTATGTATTTTCTGAGACCCATGAACAGTTGATAGAATAATATGACACATGGGGAATCAAGAACATAAGCATCTCTAATATTTCTATGAATAGAGTCATTTATGGAAATTGTGCATTTGCTCGTTTCATTCGTGTCGTATAGATCATGCCAAAAAGAAAGAAGGGATAGCCTTAACATACCTGAGTCAATTCTCTTGACAATCCCTCTAACACACATTAATTGCGATAAATCACATAACGATGGATCGAAGTAGGGAAAAATCCGTGTTGAAGATTCCTCTGTTTCCTTCAATACGTATAGAATTGTTGGAGTCTTTAAGGTTTTCAATCCGTTACTTAGCAATATTAGAATCCAACTTTAATAAGGTAAGGAGATGTCTTATTTTTTAGAAGGCATTTTTTTTGTATCTAATCACGTTGCCAAGGAAAATCTGAATGAATACTCTCTTAAATTGATAGTTACTTCTGTTGCTTGCATCTTGATATAAGCATCTTAATTTGTAATTTGATATGCCTTTTATTTAAGTGGGTATGGGCCCCACACTTTGTAATGACTAAGCCACTAAATGTGACACCTAACTTGGCCACTTTTCAACATAATTCATGAGTCACTAATTTTAGTTATGGGCTGCCACGTTGGGAGGGGGTATAATCTTATCTAATTCCTTTAATTAATCACCCAACCAATTCATTAATTAACTAGGTAATCCTCCATCATCCAATAATTAATCAATTACCCACATAGTTAAAAATTATCCTGTCACGACCCCAACCCCGGTCGTGATGGCGCCCAACACACTGCAAGGCAAGCCCGACCAATTTACAACTTTAACCCTATTCATTATACAGTTCATTATTAGCTAACACAATTAAATTACCAAATCAGTATATCAGAAGTCTGAAATAAGAGTTAAATGTGCGGAAATTCAATAGCAATACTACTACATAGCCAAAAGATCCGGTGTCACAAGTCTGAGCCTCTAATACATAAGTACCAACCTAATACATAGCACTCTAGAAAATGCGAAGGAAACAAGAAGATAAAAGGGAGAGATCAGGACTGTAGACGCCAATGCAGCTACCTTGATGCTCCCGGATATGCGCTGCCTAACTGAAAANTCCAGCATGCCAACCAACCAATTAATACCGCTATTTCAACAAATCAAAATCCATAAAATGCAAACAATTATATAAAAATATTTGTAACTAAAACATCCAAACACAAGTTAAACATTGAAGCACCATTCAATCTAGTTACATTCAATGTCAAGTTTAAACATTACTAAGTCTAAATATCCAAACCACTACAAAAAATAAATGTCCCAAACATCACAACCACATCACAAAATACGATACTCTCTAGTACCCGCTGCGGCGTGCAGCCTGATCCATTTATTTATCGTCGACGGCGCTCACTGGGGGTGTGCAGACTCCGGGAGGGGCCCCTTACGGCCCAAGCGCAATATCAAGCCATCTCGTGGCATCAGCTAGGCCCTCGGCCTGGTATCAATATCAATATGATACTAATGCGGCGCGCAGCCCTATCCATACTCAATCCAGAAATCACATAAGCCCCTCGGGCCATAGTAAAATAGTAGTTCTCAGCCCAAAGCATCATTAGAAATTTCATTTAAGTTTCAAATCGGAGTAAAAGTGGCTGAGTTTGTAAAACAGTATTAAACAATAGGACTGAGTTCAAATAATATGTCAAATAGTGAGAAAACAGTGATAGCAATCCCCGAAGGGTTCAAATAATTGGCATGAAGCCCAAATATGACAATTAGTCAAATAAAATAATGATACCAAACAAGCTTCAATCAATTA
>NW_017672684.1:54144-121097 GCF_001879085.1 Nicotiana attenuata | reverse complement strand
CAATATGCTAAAGGAACAAAACCCAATCGAAAACAATCGAAAAATATCAAAAATCCCGAAATTAGCAAAACCCGAGCCCGGGGCCCACTTCTCGAAAATCAGAAATTTTCACATCTACGGGTTCCTTATCTCGCCACGAGTCTATACATATCAAAAACTCCCAAATCCGAGCTCAAATGCTCCCTCAAATCCCAATTTAAAATTCAAAAACCCAAGCCCTAGTTCTTCCTTTTTCAGTTAAATTCTCATGAATCTCAAGGTTAATTTCACAATATAATCGTGTTTTTAGTTCATAGAACTTACCTCCAATTAATCCTCTTCGAATCCCTCTTCAATTTCTTCCAAATAGCTCTCAAGGTGCTCAAAAATGGTGGAAAATAACTTAGGTTCGCGTAACAAAATGTTTATAACTTCTGCCCAGTTCCAGACGTTTCCTCTATGCGATCGCGGCCCCAGGCTCGCGATCGCGATGCATAAATTTCCCAGGTCTCAAATTTGGCCTATGCAAACGCGGCCAAACGAATGCGATCGCGAAGCTTCAACTTCCCCTCTTACGCGATCGCGGCTCCACTGATGCGAACGCGAAGAACAAATATGCCGGGCCCTCAACTTCTACTATGTGAACGCGGACTCCCCACCGCGAACGAGATGCTCCAGAACTCAGACCTATGCGAACACGAGCCCCAGGCTGCGAACGCGAATAGCAAAAACTCAGGCACCCAAAATCCTTCTATGCGATCGCGAGGTCCTCCCGCGATCGCGAAGACCAAAATCCTGCTGCAGTGACTGCTGCATTTTCTGCAACTTCCTAAGTCCAAAACTTCCCGTTTAGCCATCTGAAATCACCCCGAGGCCCCCGGGACCTCAACCAAAAGCACCAACGCATCCTAAAACATCACCCAAACTTGTTCCAATCATCAAAACACCTCAAACAACACTAAAACCATCAATTCGCATCGAATTCAAGCCTAAGTTCTTATGAAACTTCCGAAACACGCATTCGATCAAAAACCCAATCAAATCACCTCCGATTACCTGAAATTTTGCGCACACATCCCAAATCGCCTAACGAAGCTACTGCAACTCTCAAAATTCCATTCCGACTCTCGGATCAAAATCTCACCTAACAACAGGAAATCACCCAAAATACTAACTTCGCCAATTCAAGCCTAATTCTACACCGGACCTCCAAAATCACTTCCAATCACACTTCTAAGTCACAAATCATCCCCCGAAGCTAACCGAACCATCGGAAATCATATCCGAGCCCTCTAACACATAAGTCAACATCCGGTTGACTTTTCCAACTCAAGCCTTCTTAAAAGAGACTAAGTGTCTCATTTCCAACCAAAATCAATCCAAACCAACTCGATTACACAAGACACTGATAATGAAGCATAAAGAAGCAGAAAATGGGGGAAACGGGGCGGTAACCCATGAGACGACGGGTCGGGTCGTCACATCTTCCCCAACTTAAACAAACGCTCGTCCTCGAGCGAGTCAAGAAACATACCTGAAGCCTCAAATAGGTGAGAATATCTGCTCCGCATCTCCCGCTCGGTCTCCCAGGTAGCCTCCTCCACGGGCCGACCTCTCCACTGCACCTTCAATGAAGCTATATCCTTCGACCTCAACTTTCGAACCTGTCGACCCAAAATAGCCACTGGCTCCACATCAAAGGTCAAATCATCATCCAACTGAATCGTGCTGAAGTCCAACACATGAGACAGGTCCCCAACATACTTCCGGAGCATAGAAACATGGAATACCGGATGCACACTCAACAAGCTGGGTGGCAAAACAAGCATATATGCCACCTCCCCAATACTCATAAGTACCTCAAAAGGCCCAATGAACCGCGGACTCAACTTCCCTTTCTTTCCAAATCTCATAAACACCCTTCATGGGCGAAACCTTCAGCAAGACCTTTTCACCAACCATGAAAGACACATCTCGAACCTTCCGATCTGCATAACTCTTCTGACGCAACTGCGTTGTACGTAGTCTCTCCTGAATCACCTTCACCTTCTCTACGGCATCCTGAACCAAATTTGTCCCCAATAGCCTAGCCTCGCCGGGCTCGAACCAACCAACTGGAGATCTACATTGTCTCCCATACAAGGCCTCATACGGTGCCATCTGAATGCTGGACTGATAGCTGTTGTTGTAGGCAAACTCTGCAAGTAGCAAAAACTCATCCCATGAACCTCCAAAATCAATGACACAAGCACGCAACATGTCCTCCAATATCTGAATGGTACGCTCGGACTGTCCGTCCGTCTGAGGATGAAACACTGTGCTCAACTCCACCTGAGTACCCAACTCTCTCTGCATGGATCTCCAAAACTGCAAAGTAAACTGAGTGCCTCTATCTGAGATGATAGAAACCGGAACGCCATGCAACCGAACAATCTCCTAGATATAAATCCCTGCCAGCCGCTCTGAAGAATAGGTAGTACAACACGGGAATGAAGTGCGCGTACTTGGTCAGCCGATCAACAATCACCCAAATAGCATCAAATTTCTTCAAAGTCTGAGGAAGTCCAACAACAAAGTCCATAGTAATCCTCTCCCACTTCCACTCGGAAATATCCATCTGCTGAAGC
The DNA here is from genome assembly GCF_001879085.1 of Nicotiana attenuata. NCBI lineage: Eukaryota > Viridiplantae > Streptophyta > Magnoliopsida > Solanales > Solanaceae > Nicotiana > Nicotiana attenuata. The sequence goes on along the minus strand of NW_017672684.1, from coordinate 118,491 downwards.
AAGCCACCAGGTCTCTGATGCTCATATTTCACCTGTTGACAATTGAGACACCGAGCTACAAATCCCACAATATCTTTCTTCATTCTTCTCCACCAGTAGTGCTGCATCAAATCCTGATACATTTTCGCGACATCCGGATGAATAGAATACCGCGAGCTATGGGCCTCCTCCAGAATCAACTCTCTAAGCCCATCCACATTGGGCACACAGATCCGGCCCTGCATCCTCAACACACCATCATCACCAATGGTCACATCTCTGGCATCGCCATGCTGAACTCTGTCCTTAAGGACAAGTAAGTGCGGATCATCATATTGGCGCTCTCTGATGCGATCGTACAAGGAAGACCGAGAAACCACACAAGCCAACACTCGACTGGGCTCCGAAATATCTAGTCTCACAAACGATTGGCTAAAGCCTGAACATCAACTGCAAGGGGTCTCTCCCCAACTGGAATGTACGCCAAACTCCCCATACTCACTGCCTTTCGGCTCAAAGCATCGGCCACTATGTTGGCCTTTCCCGGATGATACAGAATAGTAATATCATAATCCTTAAGTAACTCTAGCCATCTCCGCTGTCTCAAATTAAGATCCTTTTGCTTGAACAGATGCTGAAGACTGCGATGATTAGTGAATACCTCACAAGATACGCCATACAAGTAGTGCCTCCAAATCTTCAGTGCATGAATTATGGCAGCCAACTCCAAGTCATGAGTAGGGTAGTTCTTCTCATGGGGCTTCAACTGACGAGAAGCATAAGCAATAACTCTGCCCTCCTGCATCAATACACAACCAATCCCAACTCTCGAAGCATCATAATATACGGTATATGAACCTGAAGCTGACGGCAAAACCAATACCGGAGCTGTAGTCAAAGCTGTCTTGACCTTCTGAAAGCTCTCCTCACACTCGTCCGACCATACAAATGAAGCACCCTTCTGAGTCAACTTGGTCAAGGGCGATGCAATGGATGAAAATCCCTGAACAAATCGGCGGTAATATCCTGCCAACCCAAGAAAGTTGCGAATCTCTGTGGCTGAGGACGGCCTAGGCCAACTCTGAACCGCCTCTATCTTCTTTGGGTCAACCTGAATACCCTCGCTGGACACCACATGTCCCAAGAAAGCCACTGAACCGAGCCAAAACTCACACTTGGAGAACTCTTCATAAAGCTTCTCCTCCCTCAATCTCTGCAATACTACTCGCAAATGCTCCGCGTGCTCCTCCTGACTACGCGAGTACACCAGAATATCATCAATGAAAACAGTAACGAACGAATCTAGATAAGGCCAAAATACACTGTTCATCAAATGCATGAACACTGCTGGGGCATTGGTCAGCCCGAAAGACATTACAAGAAACTCATAGTGACCATATCTAGTCCTGAAAGCAGACTTAAGAATATCTGAATCCTTGATCTTCAACTGGTGATAACCCGAACGGAGGTCAATCTTGGAGAACACCCTCGCTCCTTGAAGCTGGTCAAATAAATCATCAATGCGAGGCAGGGGATACTTGTTCTTAATTGTTACCTTATTCAATTGCCTATAATCGATGCACATTCTCATTGTGCCATCCTTCTTCTTTACAAACAAAACTGGCGCACCCCAAGGTGACACACTAGGCCGAATGAACCCCTTATCTAGGAGTTCCTGAAGTTGCTCCTTCAATTCTTTCAACTCAGCTGGTGTCATACGATATGGCGGAATAGAGATGGGCTGAGTGCCCGGCACCAGGTCAATACCAAAATCGATGTCCCTGTCCGGTGGCATGCCCGGCAGGTCTGCAGGAAAAACATCGGGAAAATCCCTCCCCACTGGAACAGAATCAATACTAGGAGCCTCAGCTCTACCATCCCTCACAAAAGCAAGATACGAGAGACAACCCTTCCCAACCATACACTGGGCCTTCAAGAAAGAAATCACTCTACTCGGAACATAGTCAGTCACACCACGCCACTCGATCCGCGGTACACCCGGCATAGCCAAAGTGACTGTCTTAGCATGACAGTCTAGAATAGCATGACACGGAGATAGCCAATCCATGCCCAAAATAACATTGAAGTCCACCATGCTCAATAGCAATAGACCAGCTCGGGTCTCCAGACCCCCAATAGTCACAACACATGACCGGTACACACGGTCCACGATAACAATGTCGCCTACCGAGGTAGACACATGAACAGGTAAAGCAAGAAACTCACGTGGCACACCCAAATGATGAGCAAAATATGAGGACACATAGGAATAGGTGGAACCGGGATCAAATAATATAGAGGAATCTCTGTGGCACATTGAAACAATACCTGTAATGACAGCATCTGAAGCAATGGCATATGTCCTGCCTGGAATAGCATAAAAACGAGCTTGGCCACCGCCTGATCGACCTCCACCTATGGGCGACCCCTGGCTGCCTGATCTCCACCCTTGGCTGGCTGGGCGGGTGGTGAAGTAACTGGAGCAGAAGTCGAGGGCTAACCCCTCTGGTGAAGTTGACCACCACGAAGTCGAGGGCACTACCTCCTCATGTGACCAAACTCTCCGCACTCATAACAACTACCCGGTACTAGAGATGGGGACTGAAGGGAACCCCACGCATCAGAGTGGCTAGCGGATGCACTCGGGGCAGAAGAACCCTAAGCTGATGGGGCATGAGATGAACTCTGAGCTGGGAGGGCGCTGAGTGAAGACTGGCCCTGCTGAGACCCATGATGACCACGGCCTAAAGATGCCCCACGATACTCTGGACGGGCCGACTGAGCAGGCCTGAAAGAACGACCTCTACCATGCTGGAACTGGCCCCTCGAAGGAGCACCACTGTAACTGCCCGATCTACGAGGCCTTTTGGCCTTCCTCTCACGACGAACTAACTCGATCTCACGAGCGATATCCACCACCTCCTCAAACGTAGCACCCAATACTCTCTCTCTAGTCATCAGAATACGGAGATGGTAGTTAAGTCCATCCACAAACCTCCGGATCCTCTCACGATCTGTCAGAATCATCTAAATAGCATGACGGGCCAACTGTGAAAACCTCACCTCATACTGGGTCACGGTCATATCCCCCTGCGTCAACCACTCAAACTGTCTCCGCAGCTCCTCTCTGCGGGACTGCGGTACATACTTCTCCAAGAAGAGGGCGGAGAACTGCTGCCAAGAAAGGGATGCTGCACCGGCAGGCCTACGCCTATCCCACCAGGTAAGAGCAGCCCCAGTAAACTGAAAGGTGGTAAATGCCACACCACTAGCCTCAAGAATCCCTGTCGTACGGAGCATCCACTAACACCTGTCAAGAAAACCCTGGGCATCCTCGCCCTTAGCACCACTGAATGTCAGAGGCTGGAGTCTACCAAACCTCTCAAGACGACGCTGCTCATCCTCCGGCATAACTGGAACCCTTAACTCCTGCACTGGTGCAACCTGCTGAGCTCGAGGTGCCTCTGGCGTCTGTAGTCCCTGCACTACCTGCTCAAGTGTGCGAGCAGCGGGGGTCTGATTGCCTCCCCAGGCCTGCGAAGTAGCTGCTGCTGTGGTGGCTGAAATTGCCTGAGCTAGGCCAGTGCAAACTGTCAAGATCTGAGCCAAGGTCTCCTGAAGACCCGGAATCACGATGGGCACAGCTGGTGCCTAAACTTGTGCTGCTGGAGCCTGATCTAGAGCTGGGGCAGCTGGTGGATCAACAGGTGCTGCCCTCGCTACTCTGCCTCTGCCACACCCACGCCCACGTCCACGGCCTCTGGTGGCCTTAGTGGGTGGTACTGGTGGTCGTCCACCTCGTCCGGTAGCTCGTGTCCTCACCATCTGTGAGAGAATAGAATAATAGAAGTTTAGTCCTCAGTTCAACAAAGCCGCACGACAAGCATTTCAAGATTGTGAAGTTTTTCCTAAAGGTTCTGCAGCCTCTCGAGGATAAATACAGACGTCTCCGTACCGATCCGCGAGACTCTACTAAACCGGCTCATGACTTGCGAGACCTAGTAACCTAGGCTCTGATACCAACTTGTCACGACCCCAACCCCGGTCGTGATAGCGCCCAACACACTGCTAGGCAAGCCCGACCAATTTACAACCTTAACCCTATTATTATACAGTTCATTATTAGCTAACACAACTAAATTACCAAATCAGCATATCAGAAGTCTGAAATAAGAGTTAAATGTGCGGAAATTCAATAGCAATACTACTACATAGCCCAAAAGATCCGGTGTCACAAGTCTGAGCCTCTAATACATAAGTACCAACCTAATACATAGCAATCTAGAAAATGTGGAGGAAACAAGAAGATAAAAGGGAGAGATCAGGACTGCGGACGCCAATACAGCTACCTTGATGCTCCCGGATATGCGCTGCCTAACTGAAAATCCTCAACAGCCTCAGATGCACCTGGATCTGCACGCAAGGTGCAGGGAGTAATATGAGTACTCCGACCCAGTGAGTAATAAACATAAATAAAGGCTGAAAATGAGAAATCCTAGATAAACACATTGTAATCTATAGTACAACAGCTTAAACCCAATAGTATAAAATCAAAAAACCAATGAAGTAGAAACATGGCAAAGCTACAACGGATAAGCAAAATAGATGATAACTAAATAAAGGAATGCAGCACAAAATACGGTACTCTCTAGTACCCGCTGCGACGTGCAGCCCGATCCATTTATTTATCGTCGACGGCGCTCACTGGGGGTGTGCAGACTCCGGGAGGGGCCCCTTACGGACCAAGCGCAATATCAAGCCATCTCGTGGCATCAGCTAGGCCCTCGGCCTGGTATCAATATCAATATGATACTAATGTGGCGCACAGCCCGATCCATACTCAATCCAGAAATCACATAAGCCCCTCGGGCCATAGTAAAATAGTAGTTCTCAGCCCAAAACATCATTAGAAATTTCATTTAAGTTTCAAATCGGAGTAAAAGTGGCTGAGTTTGTAAAACAGTATTAAACAATAGGACTGAGTTCAAGTAATATGTCAAATAGTGAGAAAACAGTAATAGAAATCCCCGAAGGGTTCAAATAATTGGCATGAAGCCCAAATATGACAATTAGTCAAATAAAATAATGATACCAAACAAGCTTCAATCAATTACGCGGTAAAAACATCACTCGGGATGGACCAAGTCCAAATCCCCAATAGTAAACGACCCCGCGCTCATCATCAAGCGCGTGTCTCACCTCAATATAGCACTACGATGTGCAAATCCGGGGTCTCAAACCCTCAGGACATCATTTACATTCATTACTCACCTCAAGCCGGCCAAAACTCTAGCTCGCTATGCCCTTGCCTCTCAAATCGGCCTCCTCGCACGTCGAATCTGACCAAAACCAGAGCGAATACGTCACAATATTCTAAAGGAACAAAACCCAATCGAAAACAATCGAAAAATATAAAAAATCCCGAAATTAGCAAAACCCGAGCCTCGGGCCCACTTCTCAAAATTCAGAAATTTTCACATCTACGGGTTCTTTATCTTGCCACGAGTCTATATATATCAAAAACTCCCAAATCCGAGCTCAAATGCTCCCTCAAATCCCAATTTAAAATTCAAAAACCCAAGCCCTAGTTCTTCCCTTTTCAGTTAAATTCTCATGAATCCGAAGGTTAATTTCACAATATAATCGTGTTTTTAGTTCATAGAACTTACCTCCAATTAATCCTCTTCGAATCCCTCTTCAATTTCTTCCAAATAGCTCTCAAGGTGCTAAAAAATGGTGGAAAATGACTTAGGTTCACGGAACAAAATGTTTATAACTTCTGCTTAGTTCCAGACGTTTCCTCTATGCGATCGTGGTCCTAGGCTCGCGATCGCGATGCACAAATTTCCCATGTCTCAAAATTGGCCTATGCGAACGCGGCCAAACTAATGCGATCGCGAAGCTTCAGCTTCCCCTCTTAGGCGATCGCGACTCCACTGATGCGAACGCGAAGAGCAAAAACTCAGGCACCCAAAATCCTTCTATGCGATCGCGAGGGTCCTCCCGCGATCGCGAAGACTAAAATCCTGCTGCACTGACTGCTGCATTTTCTGCAACTTCCTAAGTCCAAAACTTCCCGTTTAGCCATCCGAAATCATCCCGAGGCCCCCGGGACCTCAACCAAACGCACCAACGCATCCTAAAACATCACCCAAACTTGTTCCAATCATCAAAACACCTCAAACAACACTAAAACCATCAATTCGCATCGAATTCAAGCCTAAGTTTTTATGAAACTTCCGAAACACGCATTCGATCAAAAACCCAATCAAATCACCTCCGATTAACCTGAAATTTTGCACACACATCCCAAATCACCTAACAAAGCTACTGCAACTCTTGGAATTCCATTTCGACCCTCGGATCAAAATCTCACCTATCAACCGGAAATCGCTAAAATACTAACTTCGCCAATTCAAGCCTAATTCTACACCGGACCTCTAAATCCACATCCGATCACACTCCTAAGCCACAAATCACCCCCCTCCTCTCCCCCCCCCCCCCCCCGAAGCTAACCGAACCATCGGAAATCATATCCGAGCCCTCTAACACATAAGTCAACATCCGGTTGACTTTTCCAACTCAAGCCTTCTTAAAAGAGACTAAGTGTCTCATTTCCTACCAAAATCAATCCAAACCAACTCGATTACACAAGACACTGATAATGAAGCATAAAGAAGCAGAAAATGGGGGAAACGGAGCGGTAACTCATGAGACGACGGGTCGGGTCGTCACATATCCCAACTTACGTAAAATAATACTCATTTTAGACATACCTTATACACATTGCTACGATGGTCATGTAGTACCTTGTATGGCACTAGTCCATAAATACCGGCTATTTTAGCACGGGCCGTATTTTATCCCAAAATGTCAAACTTAGACAAAAATTCATTTCCTTCGATTCACTTACCCTTTCACCTTCACTAATTTACTTATCATTTGTTTGAAATAGCATAATACTTATAATCCCAAAATAATCTCATTTCCAAACTTACGTCGATTAACTTACAACAAAACTTTAACGTACGAAAATGCGGGATGTAACATCTCATTTTCAAGCTTTCATCAATTTACTCATGGCGTACTTCTACGCACGAAAACGTGGGGTGTAACATACCAATACCAATAAGCCTTAGAGGCAAAATCCTGACCTTCTATTCACTTTCAAAGGACCCGATTCTAAATCCACATCCGGTACCAGTCTCAACTAGCTGCATCCCCTTATGCCTATGCCCAGAGAGTACAACCACACAATATACACACCACCCATAGGAACATTCCTGATCACAATACCTGCCCGAAATCAATTCCTGCACAGGCCACTAGCCTCATATTCAATAGGAACCCGTTTCAAACCTCCACAACATTGACGATGATACAAGAACCACGAAAACCTCATAACTAACACCCGAATCAACAAGCCACGACTAACACCACTGGACGCACACCCCGCAAAGCTAGAATTTAAGAAACACAAAATGAAAATGACTGGATATATAAAGAGAAACACATAAGAGAACTATCAAACAAGCCCGACATGCACAATTTTCTATCAGTACTAACCTACAGAACAATATAACAAGAAAATAATCAAAGCATATGAACAAATCACAAGGATCTCATTCTGATATAACTCCCACCGCGGTACACAGCCCGGTTCAAACACATCAAATCACATGAAATCGCGAGGGTCCCGCCCTCAACTCTGAATCACAAGTAGGATGTACATCAACCTACCGGGACCTTTCATTAGATCAATTCCATCAACAAAATTACAACACGTACTGGCTCCCACACCGGTGGAGCATAAAAATCACAGCTTGTAACCAAAATTACTCAGAAATCACATCAAGCCTACCATAATGGACAATAGGAATTTACTACTAGTCTCATAACTCTCAACAATGAATAAAACAGACGATAGACACGGGCTATCACTCATAGATCCTCCCAACAGGGCAACACATAAATGGAGTGCTAATCATGAAATGCACCCCTAAGTGGAGCAAAAAATAGGGAAACCCGCCCCGATAAGCAGAGTCGAAATGAAATACGGATGGTGCTCCTCTATAATGAACCAAAATCATACCTGGATGACATCATCTGGCGTAGCGGCCTTAAGCCTACTATATGAAACACATCAACGGGTCGGGCCTCCCTCTCTTGGGCGCCCTCTACTCGCCTGAATTACTTCGTTGTGACATATCAGCCCAAAATCTGGGGAAATCTCTCACCACGTGGCTAGTATCTCCACACTCAAAGCAACCCCTCTACTGACGTGGCTGTGGAAACTGTACGGTATGGGTACTCTGAGACCCATGGACACCTGAATCACTGTGTGAAGCCTGAAGCGCAAACTAAGTTGGCTGACCCGCGAAACCTCTTCCATATCGCACCCTGCCTCCAAAATAAGGACCATCGAATCTCTCCAATCTACGAGGCCTCCTCACCTCCCTGTACTCTCTCTCTCCTGATCTCTTATGTGCTCTCGCTCCCGGTCCCACATGCCCTCTGACCGGAGAGCGATCCCTACCTCATGCTGGAACGAAACATCTGACTCCAACTCTCGAGCCATGCTGGACCAAATATCATGCCTGAGCCCCTCAATGAGTTTACAAGCTCGCTCTCTAACTGTAGTAACCAAGGCAGGTGCATGTCTAGCCAAATTACTGAATCTGACGGCATACTCTGAAACTGACATAGTGCCCTGACTCAGCTGCTCAAACTTCACGCGCCATGCATCCCGAAGTTAATGAGGTACAAACTCTCTCAAAACATCCCCGAAAACTGATCCCATGTAAGTTAAGCTGCATCGGCCGGGCTACCCAACTCATAGGCCCGCCACCACTAATAAGCTGCTCCCTTAAGCTGGAACATAGTAAAAGCAACTCCACTTGTCTCTGCAATACCCACAGTGTGGAGAATGCGATGGCACTCCTCTACAAAACCCCGTGCGCTCTCTGGAGCCAAACCACTGAATGTAGGAAGGTCATAGTCCTTCTTGCAAATCTAAATTGCCCTTCCTCAGATGATGTTGCCCTGACCATGGGCTAAACTGGAACCACAGGCTGTGTCGCCATGACACCTGGAACCTGACCAATCGTGAATTCGCTGCTCTGGAGGTGCTCTAGCTGCGGCACATGCTCCTCGTCGGCCTCTGCCTCTGGCGACACTTGCTTTGGGAGCAGCATCATCGATAATCGCAACTCGTGTCCTCACCGTCGATGAGAGAATGGAATGATAAAAGTTCAAACTCCGAGATCAACAAGCTCGCATGATAGGAATGAAAGAAGTGATATTGTCGTAATAGTTCTGTAGCCTCTCAAAGATAAGTACAGAAGTCTTCGTACCGATCCACAAGACTCTACTAAACTCGCCTTTGACTCGTAGCACCTATGAACCTAGAGCTCTGATACCAACTTGTCACGACCCAATTTCCCCTCCGTCGGGTTTCGTGATGGCACCTAGTCTTAGGGACTAGGTAAGCCTAAAATTTACTTAATATTAACCACAATAAAGAAAGTCTAATAGTTTCAACATAGAAATCTTTATGAAATATACATCTTCCCAACACCGGTGGTACAAGTCATAAGTTCTACAGAGTTTCGCTACAACTTCTAAACACAACTGTATGGAAATAAGTACAATAGTGTGAATACAAAATAGGAAGGTGACTCCGAAGCCTGAAAACCAGCAGCAGGTTTACCTCGGGTCTCCACAACAATGGCCCGCACGCTACTAACGAACAAAACCTGGATGTGCATAAAAAAAAGTGCAGAAGTGTAGTATGAGCACACCACAACGGTGCCCAGTAAGTATCAAGACTAACCTCGGTGGAGTAGTGACGAGGAACAGTCAAGGCACCTACTATACTAATAATAGAACAAGTACAAGTATAGGAACAACAGAACATGATATTTATATAGACTACGCGATACGGCTAACAGTACTGTAATTGCAATAAGGAAAGGAAACAGCAAGAACTCAGCAGAACACCTTAAGGAAAACAGGAAAAGGTAAACGAGAATACAACCCAAATCCAAAATCACAAATACAGTAAAGACCAGTCATAACTCAACAACTCCGACAGTTTTCACCTTAAGTCTTAACCAGCAAACGTCAATCAAATAGTCAAACCTTTCAAGTGATAAAAAAATGTTTTGAAATATACTTCCTTCGAATAAATGTTCTTTTCAAAAATAGTTCTTCCAAAATAAATATTTTTCGAATATAATCCTTTTCAAATAAATATTCATCGAATATAAGTCACCCTATGACATTTCAAAATAGTTAATTCAAAATAAGTACCTTCGCATACAATCTTTTCAAATAGATAACCTTCGAATATAATATTTTCAAATAGATAACCTTCGAATATAAGTCACCCTGTGACACCTTGTCTCATATTCATACAATACGGGTCTCAGTACTAAACCCTAACACTTGGCATTTTGTACCCTCATCACACCTCATAATCATACTAAAAACTCACGTGCCAAAGTGAGCCACTCTCACATGGAAGGCCAATAAACAAGGGTTTGCATCTATAATCGACAATACCAAGAAGCCTCCTATCCGATTAGGGTGCTTAGCCATGTGTATGCTTGTGCAAGTGTCTTAACATAGTTCATACCAGCTAGTAAGTATTAGGAATAAAACGGACAACACATATAATGTTTACACAGGGATAGGATCAATGAAAACAACAGCTTAGAACACAGTAATTTTTAACAGGGGATCTTCCAGGATATCATCCCGTAGTCCCAAACAAAAATGTGCAGAGGATCTCCTGGGATATCGTCTCGTAGTCCAAATCATAAATATGTAGGGGAATCTCCCGGAATACCGATCCGTAGTCCCAAAGTAAATATCCAGTACAGGGGGATCTCCCGGGATATCGTCCCGTAGTCCCAATTATAAATGTGCAGGGGGATCTCCCAGAATACTGATTTGTAGTCCCAAAGTAACCATGTAGAGAGATCTCCCAGAATACCGTTCCGTAGTCCCAAAGTAAATACGCAGCGCAACCAACAGAAACAACAGTTATAGCACAACCGAAAGCTCGTACATCACCACAATACGTATAACAACAACATTGACATTAATACAAGGTAAGACAAGTAAATCAACTCAAGGACTATCAATCACAAGAAAACGGTAGAACCAGCTCACAAGGAATAACCACAGAAAAGAATGCTGGCATAAAGGGAACAGTTCAACAACGGGAAAAACTAACATGTAGCAACAATCCCACAATATACAAGTCAATAATAAGCAAATCAACACGAGTCAAGTAGTCCCAAATAAATGCAAGTCAACAAGGATATAGGTTATCTAAACTCCTTTTAAGGTTGAACACTTTTCGAGGATATTCGACAATTCAATTAAGGAAAGATGATCTTAGCTTCACTTAAGACTAAACAATTTCAGGAGGGATAATAATAATTCTCAAATAAGACAAGCAGCTATGAAAAGATAGCATGACAATAGGAGAGGCGAAATTCTTAATTAAATCAAATAGGAGTCAATTAAGGAATAAGAGTGAACTAATTCTAATTAAGCATGTAGAGGTAAAACTAGTAAACAGGAAACTCATTCATGTCAAGAACACATTCATACACAGTGAATATAAAGACCTAAGAACCCTAAAAGGTCAATTTTCCAAAAATAAGTCCGAGCACGCACTCGTCACCTCGCGTACACAAACTACAATCAACATAGAAGACTCAAATCCTAAGGGGAAGTCCCCCACACAAGGTTAGGCAAGATACTTACCTCAAAGACGACAGACCAATACTCTAAAATACACTTCTCGGTTGAAAAGACCTTCGGACGGCTCAATTCTAGCCAAATTAACTTCAAAGCACAAATAAAACACCTAAGAAACTATTCCGGATCATAAAATCTCAATTCTTAATAAAAAATCCAAAAATCGGTCCAAAAGTCGACCCTCGGTCCTGCACCTCGGAACCCGGCAAATTTTACAAAAAGCGAATACCCATTCCGATACGAGTTCACCTATACAAAAATTATCAGATTCCGATATCATTTGGTCCTTCAAATAATCATTTTACATTTTTGAAAGACTTTACAAATTTTCCCCAAATTTCATCCCAAATCACGAATCAAATGATGAATTTAATTATATACTCATGAAATTTAGCCTAAAGTGAGATAGAATTACTTACCCAGATGATTTCCTTGAAAACTTTTGAAAATTTACCTCAAACCGAGATTCCACGGTCCAATATGTGAAATAAAACCCTAACCCTCGTTTATATATTGTACTCTCTGATCTCCACTAAGCTGACCGTGAAAATCCAGGCGCGGCCGCGAAAATCCAACCCCCGCGGTCGCGAAAAGTAGTGATTTACGCGCTTCTGGTGGCTGCAGTGACAGGCTTCAGTATTTTGGCCATAACTTTCTCTACAGACTTGAAGGGCTACAACTTTCGTTTTTGAATCATCTCAAAATTACTTGTAGATCAGAAGATATAGGCTTCCGAAGTCGGACCAGCGAATCTGCAGATCTACCCTGGAGCGCCTCCACGACCAGATTTTACGTTGTCCGAGCCCCCTACTCCGCCCTCAGCGAAATTTCATCGCCCTCAGTGAAAATTCTTTCACCCTCAGTGAAAATTCCTTCGCCCTCAGCGAAAATGAAGCACCAAAATCATGCATGAGTTCCGGTAATGTCCGGACTCGCTCAAAACTCACCCGAAACACACCCGAGGCCTCCGGAACCTCAACCAAATGCGCCATCAAGTCCCGAAATACCATACTAAGTCAATCGAGCTCTCGAATCACCTCAAACAATAACAAAAACATGAATCGCACACCAATTCAAGCTTAATGGACTTGAAACCTCAAACTTTCTCAACTGATGCCGAAACCTATCAAACCTCGTCCGAATAACCTCCAATTTTGCACACACGTCACAAATGACATTACTTCCAACTCCCGAAATTGCATTCTGACCCCGATATCATAAAAGTCAACTATGGGTCAAACTTCTCCATTTTCCAAACTTCAACTTTTCCAACTTTTGCCGAAATGCCTCAATTTACCCTACGGACCTCCAAATCCTAATTCGGATGCGTGCCTAAGTTCAAAATCACCATACGAAGCTACTGACATCATTCCAGACTCATTCTGGAGCCGTTTACTCAAAAGTCGAAATTCGGTCAAATTGTTGTCGTTTGAACTCCCAAATCTAGATTCCTTCTTCCAATTCAACTCCAAATCATCCGGTAACTGAATTCAACCATGCACACAAGTCCATACTCATATTATGAAGTTGTTCCAGACCTTACGCCACCGAACGGAGCTTATTTTCTCAAAATGACCGGCCGGATCGTTACACCCGGTGCATCTGGCTGAGGGGCTGAATGTACAGGGGCGGGCGCTGGAGATGGTGCCCCTCGAAGCCCTTCTGGAGAGGGCGCGGTATGTGAAGTCTGAGATGGAATCTCACTCCACGAGCCCTAGTAACTCGTGGCGCTCGACTAGTAGTCCCACCAGCCACAGACTTTCCCTTCTGGGTGGCTGTAGTCTTTGGAGGCATCGCTGAAAACGTAACATATTGTTAGGAACATGAATTCTTATATCGCACGATCTAAGACAAAAAAAAGGATAGCATCCTATATGTCCTGTAGCCTCTTGTTTATAAGTGCGGTGCACAACAAACCTATAAATAAGACTCTACCAGACATGGTATATAGACAACTCTAGGACAGAACTGCTCTGATACCACTTTTGTCACGACCCAAACCGATGGGCCGCGACGGGTGCCGGAATCCTAAATATCGAACATCCTTAAGCAAGCGTTTAAGATATAAACATGAATAGTGTATGTGAGGGAAATTTGTCTAAAGGACATATATACATAAACATGCGGAATACAGTGGGGCGAGCCGGCAAGGCTGCTGTAGACAACTATATATCCAAAACTAACAGCTGACAAGGCCACATACAATCCAACTATACATAACTGTCTACAGACCTCTAATAGAAATAAACTGTACAAAGACGGGACTGAGACACATCATACCCATATATATATATATATATATATATATATATATATATATATATATATATATATATATATATATATATATACACACATACAAGCGTATCGTACCAAAATCAAAAGCAGCTCCGGATCAAATGGAGCACGCCAACTCTCGCTGATCAAGGATCCTAAGAAGGGGGGGACCGTCGACTTGCCTACCTGCACCTGCGGGCATGAAACGCAGGTCCCGAAAAATAGGGCGTCAGTACGAATAATGTACTGAGTATGTAAGGCATGAAAATCAGTACATAAAAGACATAGATGAAACATGGAATAAAGAAATCCATCTGTAAGTTTGAATAACTTTATAAATTCGGAAATATTTATAATGTCATGCATAGGTATAGGTATACATAATGCCATCAAGCCTCTGAGGGAATCCCATCATATCGTCTCGGCCACTGTGGGCAACATCATCAAGATATGAAGTGTTGCCTTTAATTATTCATTTGATTAAAATATTGAATTTATTTGAAATGAAGTAGTGTATGTATATCACCTTAGTTGCCACCTAAGGTTATATAACTACTTAGTCATTTGCATCAAGAGTGGGTTACTGCCACGTTTGGGGGTTGGTCTTATCTGATAATTTACTACTTATTTAGGTAATGTCTCGTTACCCGTTAATTAACTAATTACCTGTATAATTAAGAATTGTCTCAATTTACTTAAAATTCTACTTATTTTTAATACACTTTATACATCATCCTATCATGGTCGTATGGTACTAGTTCAAAAATATCGGGTATTATCGCTCAACCCGTATTTTATCCCAAATCGGCAACCTTCAACGACTCTCATTTTCTTCAATTTGTGTATCATTTATCCTTCATGACATTTACTTATAGCTTGTTATAAATATCATAAATACGTTAACCTCAAGATAATCTCATCCCCGAGTCTACGTCGATTAACTGAAGACGAAACTTTAACGTACGAAACACGAGATGTAACAGAAATCCCATCTTTGGAAGCTCCTAAATCGCCCAAGTGTAGAAGTGAAATAAAATAAATGGCCTAAGTCCCGTTTTTAAAAGTTGTGCCCAGGAATGCGACATCAGGTTCGCAAATGCGAAGGTCGCAATTGCGACAGAATCATCGCAAATGCAAACCTGGGCTCCCACTGCCAGGGTCGCAAATGCGACAAAAGGGCCGCAAATGCGAACAAAATGTGGCAAATGCGATGACTGCCCAGCTCAGGCTTCTTCGCAATTCCGAAGCCTTCCTCGCAAATGCGAACAAATCCTCGCATTTGCGAGACCTGCAACACCTACCCAGAAATACCAGAAAACTGGAGTGTTTTCACTCCCAACACGCGTCCGAAACTCACCCGAGCCCTCGGGGCTCCACACTGAATACTCACACAAGTCTAACAACATCATACAAACTTGCTCGTGCGATCAAATCGCCGAAATAACATCTAAAACCACGGATTTAGCACCAAAACACATGAAATCGTTAAGACATTTGAAATTCCTATTTTTACAACCGGACGTCCGAATCACATCAAATCAGTCCCGTTTCTCACCAAATTTCACAGACATGACTTAAATGTTATGTTGGACCTGTACCGGACTTCGGAACCAACATACGCCCCCGATACCAACATGATCAAACGTTATTCAATTTCTTTAAATCCTTAGATTTTCAGTTTACAATTTTTAACAAATATTCTTTACTCGGGTTAGGGACCTCGAAATTCGATTCCGGCATACGCCTAGGTCCCATTTTTTACTACGGACCCTCCTGGACCGTCAAAACAAGAGTCCGGGTCCGTTCACTAAAAATGTTGACAGATTCAACTAAAATTACTTTTTAAACCAAAAATTATTATTTTCTCAAATTTTTCGCACAAAGGCTTTTCGGAAATGCACCCCGAGTGTGCACGCAGATCGAGGGGAAGTAGGATGAGGTTCTGAAGGCATAGGAACCCCGAATTGGGTTCTAAAACGCGAGATGACCCTTTGGGTCATCACATTCTCCACCTCTAAAACAACCGTTCATCCTCGAGCAGACATAGAAAAGTACCTGAGCTAGGGAAAAGATGGCGATATTTGCTCCGCATGTCCTCCACGGACTCCCAAGTCGCCTCCTCGACTGGTTGGCCCCTCCACTGGACCTTTACCGCAGAAATCCTCTTGGATCTCAACTGGCGATCCTATCTATCAACAATGGCAACTGTCTCCTCCTCATAACCCAAACTCTCATCCAGCTGAATAGTACTGAAGTCTAACACATGGGACAAGTCAGCGTGATACTTCCGAAGCATAGATAAGTGAAAAACTGGATGAACTCCTGATAGACTGGGAGGAAAAGCAAGCTCATAAGCAACCTCCCTAACTCGCCTCAGCACCTCGAATGGGCCTATAAACCTTGGGCTCAACTTTCCCTTCTTTTCGAATCTCATGATACCCTTCGTCGGTGAGACTTTCAAGAGAACCTTCTCGCCGACCATGAATGATACATCCCGCGTCTTCCGATCCGCATAACTCTTCTGTCTGGACTGAGTTGTGCGAAGTCTTTCCTGAATCAACTTTACCTTCTCTAAGGCATCTTTCCCCAAATCTGTACCATACAACTTAGCCTCACTAGGCTCGAACCACCCAATAGGAAAACGACATTGCCGACCGTATAAAGCCTCAAATGGAGCCATCTCGATGCTGGACTGATAACTGTTGTTGTAAGCAAACTCGGTCAAAGGCAAGAACTGATCCCACTGCCCTCCAAAGTCAATCACACATGCTCTGAGCATGTCCTCCAGAATCTGAAATGTCCGCTCTGACTGCCCGTCGGTCTGCGGGTGAAATGTTGTGCTGAGCTCTACAGGGGTCCCAACTCACTCTATACGGCTCTCTAGAAATGGGAAGTGAACTGAGGGCCTCTATCTGATATGATGGAAACAGGCACACCGTGCAACTGAACTATCTCCCGAATATAGATCTGAGCCAACCTCTCTGAAGTATAAGTAGTCACTACCGGAATAAAGTGTGCCGACTTGGTCAACCTGTCGATAATGACCCAAACGGCATCAAACTTCCGCAATATCCGCGGCAACCCAACTACGAAGTCCATGGTAGTGCGCTCCCACTTCAACTCAGGTATAGGCATCTGCTGAAGTAGGCCACCTGGCCTCTGGTTCTCATACTTAACCTGGTGGCAATTCAGGCATCTAGCCACATACTCAAATATGTCCTTCTTCATCTGCCGCCACCAATAATGCTGCCTCAAGTCACGATACATCTTCGTAGCACCTGGATGAATAGAATACTGTGAACTGTGTGCCTCCTCCAGAATCCGCTCCCTCAAGCCATCGACATTAGGATGGAGTCGCAAAACACCATCCTCGCTAATAGAAACCTCCTTGGCACTACCCTGTAGCACCGTCTCTCTGAGAAATGCCAAATGCGGATCATCGAACTGCCGAGCCTTGATCTGCCCCAATAATAAAGACTGAGCAACAATGCACGCAAGGACTCGGCTGGGCTATGAAATGTCCATTCTCACAAGTCTGTTAGCCAAGGACTGAATGTCCAAAGCTAGAGGTCTCTCCTCCGCTGAAATGAATGCCAAGCTACTCATACTCTCTGCTTTCCTACTCAAGGCATCCGCGACCACATTTGCCTTGCCCGTATGATAAAGAATGGTGATGTCATAATCCTTCAGTAACTCAAGCCATCTACACTACCTCAAATTGAGATCCCTCTGCTTGAACAAATGCTGCAAACTGCAATGATCAGTATAAACCTCACATGACACCCCATACAGATAATGCCTCTATATCTTAAGAGCATGAACAATCGCTGCTAATTCTAGGTCGTGCATAGGGTAATTCTTCTCATGAATCTTCAGCTGACGTGAAGCATATGCGATAACTCTCCCCTCCTGCATCAATACACATCCCAAGCCAACGCGTGAAGCTTCACAATATACCGTATACATCCCCGAACCGAAATGCAATACTAGAACCGGTGCTGTAGTCAAAGCTATCTTGAGCTTCTGAAAGCTCGTCTCACAATCATCGGACCAACGGAAAGGAGCACCCTTCTGGGTCAATCTAGTCAAAGGTGCTGCAATGGATGAAAAGCCATGCACGAATCGGCGATAATAACCTGCTAACCCTAGGAAACTCCTAATTTCAGTCATTGAAGTAGGACGCGGCCAACTCTAAACTGCCTCAATCTTCTTCGGATCCACCTTAATACCCTCTCCTAACACAATATGCCCCAAGAATGCTACTGACTCTAGTCAAAACTCACACTTGGAGAATTTAGCATATAGCTTTTGCTCTCGCAAGGTCTGAAGCACTACTCTCAAATGCTGCTCGTGCTCCCACAGGCTACGTGAGTAGATCAAGATGTCGTCAATGAAGACGATAACAAAGGAATCCATATAAGGCCCGAACACCCTATTCATCAAGTTCATAAATGTCGTTGGGGCATTAGTCAAGCCAAAGGACATCACCGAAAACTCATAATGGCCAAATCGAGTACGAAAAGCAGTCTTCGGGACAACTGAGTCCCGAATTTTTTGCTGATGATACCCTGATCTCAAGCCGATCTTAGAGAACACCCTAGCACCCTGCAACTGGTCGAACAAATCATCAATGTGTGGCAACGAGTACTTGTGCTTGATGGTAACCTTGTTCAACTGGCGATAATCAATGCACATCCGCATGGTTCCATCCTTCGTCTTCACAAACAACAATGGTGCACCCCAAGGTGACACACTCGGTCTAACAAACCCCTTTGCTAACAACTCCTCAAGCTGCTCCTTCAACTCATTTGGAGCCATACGATACAGTGGAATAGATATAGGTTGGGTTCCTAGAGCCAAATCAATACAGAAATCAATATCACGATCCGATGGCATGCCAGGAAGGTCAGAGGGAAACACATCGGCGAATTCTCGCACTACTGGAACTGAATCAATCGTCGGAGACTCTGTGGTGGTGTCCCGAACATAAGCTAGATAAGCCAAACAACCCTTCTCGACCATGTGCCGAGCCTTTAGAAAAGAGATGACCCGACTAGATGCACTGACTGAGGAACCCTTCCACTCCAACCTTAGCAACTCTGGCATCGCTAAAGTAACAATCTTGGCATGGCAATCTAGGACGGCGTGGTATGGGGATAACCAATCCATGCCTAGGATGACCTCAAAGTCGGTCATATCAAGCAACAGGAGGTCTGCTCTAGTCTCAAAACCACAGAATGTGACCACACATGACCAGTAGATACGATCCGCAACCACAGAATCGCCCACAAGAGTGGACACATGAACAAGAGTACCCAAGGAGACACGAGGAATATCCAGAATATGAGCAAACAGAGATGATACATATGAATAGGTAGACCCTGGATCAAATAGCACTAAAGCATCCCTACCGTAGACGGAAATAATACCTGTGATAACGGCATCTGAGGCCAACGGTATCTTGTCTGGCCGGAAAAGCATAGAACCTGGCTGGAGCACCGGCTGGCTGGCCTCTACCTGACTGAGCAATATCTGGCTGACCTCTCCATGCATGACCTTCACCTCTAGGACAGCCCCTACCAGTCTGTCCTCTGCCTCTAGGCGGCTGGGCAGCTGGTGCTGAAATCATGGGCTGCTGACTCTGTTGCACTGCCTTGCCCCGAAGTCTGGGGCAGGTCCTCTTTATGTGACCCGGATCTCCACACTCATAACAACCCCTCGACACCATAGACTGGTGTCCTGAAGTCTGGCCCTGTTGGCCTGAATACCCACCAGAGGAACTCTGAATAGCCGGTGGGCGATACGAACTCTCCGGTATAGCACTAAAGTGGGAACTAAAAGAACCCTAGGGACATGAATACCCGCTGGAAGAACCCTGGATAGCTGGCGGGCAGTAAGAACCCTCTGGAATGGCGCTGAAATAGGGGCGCACTTGAGCACCTCAATGAGGTGGTGGTCCTGAATATGGGGGCCAACTAGGGTGACCCCTCCCAAACTGTCCTCTACCCCTAGCTGGGACACCTATGAACTCTCCAGAAAATCTATCCCTCCTGTCCTGCTACATCTGCTCCCTACCTCTCAGATGGTAGCCCTCAATCCTCCGAGCAATCTCCACCACTAGCTGATAAGGAGTCCCCATCTCCACCTTTCGGGCCATGTTGGCCCTAATACCAGAATGCAACCCTGTAACAGACCGTCATACCCTCTCTGCGTCAGTAAGAAGTATCATCAGTGCATGGCGGAACAACTCAAAACCCTTGCCTCATAGTCGGTCACCGACATCTGACCTTGCTCAAGCTGCTCCAACTGATACCGCAGCTCCTCCCTCTCAGAGGGTGGAATATACCTGTCCAGGAAAAGTTGTGTGAACTGACCCCAAGTAATGGGAGGAGAAACCGCTGGTCTGCCAAGAACATAGGACTGCCACCATCTACGGGCCCTGCCCTCCAGCTGGAATGTAGTGAAGTCAACCCCATGAGACTCCAATATCCTCATGTTGTGCAGTTTGTCCCTGCTCCTATCAATGAAATCTTGGGCATCCTCATGACGCTCGTCTCCAAAGATAGGAGGGTGCACCCTAGTCCATCTGTCCAATAACTTCTGTGGATCGCCGTCCGCAACTGGTCTGGGCTCGGGTACTACTGCAGCAACTGGTTGAGCCTCATCCGCGGGTAGTGCACCCGGAGTCTGATACACTGTAGCTGCATTACCAGGGGCTTGGGCAGTAGGGGTCTGTGCTCCCCCTCCCGCCTGAGATGTAGCTGGGTCTGCTGGAAATAAACCAGCCTGAGTCATGGTATCCATGAACCACAACATACGGCCCATGACCTCTTGGAAACCCGGTGTTGTCATAAAGTCTGTCGGGGTAGGCTGAGCTGCGTGCACCTCGCCCTGCTCCTCAATGATAGGATCCCCCACAGGATTCGTCGGTGGTGCAACCGAGAAAGCTTTGGGATGCCCTCGCCCCCTACCTCGGGTCGGTGCCCTCCCCCGGCCTTTTCCTCGGCCTCTAGCAACGGGGGGAGCGGCTCCTCCCGACTTAGACATCTTCCGTGCGCGTCCTCACCATCTGTGAGAGATTAGAATAAGGGAATTTAGTATACCATCAACTGCACAATAGAAGATGAATGAAGAGTAGTTTCCTAACACCCTATAGCCTCTCGAAGATAAATACAGACGTCTTCGTACCGATCCGCAAGACTCTATTAGGTTTACCCATAACTTGTGAGACCTACGTCAACCTAGGGCTCTGATACCATGTTGTCATGACCCAAAATTCCATTATAGGTCGTGATGGCACCCAACTCCGTGGTTAGGCAAGCCAACCCTAAACAACTAGTGAGTGCTCATTTATTTTACCGAAACAAGTCCCAACATTTTTAAATCTTAAACTTGTAAACAGTCGATAATGGACAAGTTATAATAATAGATTACATTCCCCAAAATAAAAGTCTACAATGTGTGTGCCAGGAACTAGTGTCACATGTCCTTGGGAAACTAGTAGAATTTACAATAGAATCATCTATCCTATTGCCTGAAACAGATTAGACAGTAACAACAAGAGAAGAGACTCTGGCATGCTGCTGAACGGCTCAGAAAGGGGCAGCTCACCGTGGAACCTCGGTCAAGTATCAGGAATGCGCGCCGGACTGGTAGCTAGATGCACCTGCCTTAGATCCTGTACATTTAAGTACAGAAGCGTAGTATGAGTACATGAACAATATGTACCCAGTAAGCATCCAGTCTAACCTCGAAGAAGTAGTGACGATGGGTCGACTTGACACTTACTAGGGTCAACAATGATATAATTTAAGTGTTACGCTAAGCATGGATGTCATGAATAAATAACAGTTGATAATAGGAGGTGACAAGCTCTTTCATAGATAACATTTCATTTAACAATCTATATTTCAAGGCTTTTTAAACAGTTCAAATCACAGAAGTACCAAGCAAGTTTCATGCGCAAATAATGTCGAGGTCGTACGGCCCGATCCAACATAAATAAAATGTGCACTGCCGCAGGGTCGAACGACGCGAACCATAGATGCATCTATTACCCCGCTCGCGAATCATACGTGCGACGTGGTCATACTCAGATAACATATCAAGCAGTCAATCAATAATTTATCAGGAAAATAATTATCCAAGATAATGTCAAACTTCTCTTTAACGATCAAGAAAATGATGTTTACTTTTTAGAAATTCATTTGCCAAGTTTGAATTGATTACGCAATTTAAATTAACCATAAAGTTACTAATACGGCAAGTAAGGCATGCTCTTGGGTCCTAAGCTACCCAGACTTAAGCATAATAGTAGCTACGCACGGACTCTAGTCGCTACGTACGTACGTAGTCCCCACAGATAATCACATACATTTATTTAATTCACCTAGGGGTTTATTTCCCTCTTACGAGGTTAGAAAGGAGACTCACCTTGCTCCAAAGCTTACTTCCAAATTCAAGAATGTGCTCAAAACCCTCAATTCGGAGCCGAACGATCCAAAACTAATCAAACGGGGTAAGAACTAGTCAATACAAGCTCAAGAGTTCATATTCTAGCTATTAGAGTAATTTTCCAACCCTAAATGCAAAGTTCCTAAAATTCAACCCCGGGCCCACGTGCCCGGATTCTGGAAATGTTTGAAGAAAGTTGTTACGCATAACCTAAGGATCAAGAATATATGATTTTTATTCCATTCCCTAACGAATTTCGTGGTTAAATCTTGTTTTTATTAAAATCCTAGATTTTACTCTAATCCCATAATTTTCAATAATCTTTGTGTGTTAATCTACCCAAAAACCAAGTATTAAACTCACATTAAGTATGAATAACTTATCTCAAAGTGCTAGGTTGAAATCCCCTCTTTGGAAGCTCCTAAATTGCCCAAGTGTAGAAGTGAAATGAAATAAATAGCCTAAGTCCCGTTTTTAAAAGCTGCGTCCAGTCCTCTGATTGTGACATTAGGTTCGCAAATGCGAAGGTCGGAATTGCGATAGAATCATCGCAAATGCGAACCTGGGCTCCCACTGCCAGGTTCGCAAATGCGACAAAGGGCCGCAAATACGGACCCTGCTGGGTACGCAAATGCGAACAAAATGTCGCAAATGCGACGACTGCCCAGCTTAGGCTTCTTCGCAATTGCGAAGCCTTCCTCCCAAATGCGGTCATCGCAAATGCGAACAAATCCTCGCATTTGCGAGACCTGCAACACCTGCCCAGAAATACCAGAAAATTGGAGTGTTTTCACTCCCAACACGCATCTGATACTCACCCGAGCCCTCGGGGCTCCACGCCAAATACCACACAAGTCTAACAACATCATACAAACTTACTCGTGTGATCAAATCGCCGAAATAACATCTAAAACCACGGATTTAGCACCAAAACACACGAAATCGTTAAGACATTTGAAATTCCTATTTTTACAACCGGACGTCCGAATCACATCAAATCAGTCCCGTTTCTCACCAAATTTCACAGACATGACTTAAATGTTATGTTGGACCTGTACCGGACTTCGGAACCAACATACGCCCCCGATACCAACATGATCAAACTTTATTCAATTTCTTTAAATCCTTAGATTTTCAGTTTAATAATTTTTAACAAATATTCTTTACTCGGGTTAGGGACCTCGAAATTCGATTCCGGCATACGCCTAAGTCCCATTTTTTACTACGGACCCTCCTGGACCGTCAAAACAAGAGTCCGGGTCCGTTCACTAAAAATGTTGACAGATTCAACTAAAATTACTTTTTAAACCAAAAATTATTATTTTCTCAAATTTTTCGCACAAAGACTTTTCGGAAACGCGCCCTGATTGCGCACGCAAATCGAGAAAAGTAGGATGAGGTTTTGAGGCCTCAGAACCCCGAATTAGGTTCTAAAATGCGAGATGACCCTTTGGGTCATCACATTATCCTTAATTAAAATCTCATCAAAAGCTTGCCAAATATGTACAAAGATACTAATTACTACTACTAGTAGGAAATGAAAAAAAAATACCAATTATTAAAAGATACTACTAGGACACAATATGGCTGTGGGTGTGCAATCCACACTTATTTAGCTAACCTAACTTAATTAGGTGCTTTGACTACACCTATAATTAAAAAATAGGGGTGCTCAAACTTAACCGGAAAATCGTACCAAATCGAAAAGTCAAAACAAATCGATTAAAAAGTTCAATTAGGTTTGATTTGACTTAGTTTTGTACTGAGTAAAAAAGTTAGAACCAAACCGACGTATAAATATATAATTTTTATATTACCTTTTAAGATATAACATAGAATTTTCTTTAAAAAAAATATAGAAATATTTGGGATCCTGCCATAAGATGTATATTTTATAGAACTATGAAGTGCATTTATTTTTATTTAATTTAAATAATAGGTTATATCACTTTCTTATCAAGTGTTATTGAATTACGCCAATCATCTCTTTGTTCTTCCATATTCATAAGTCAAAATTTCTTATATATTTTTCGAATTTGAAATGGTATTTCGATAATTTAAAATTAAGTAAACATATCATTATTTAGGTATCAGATAGATTTTTATGTTTATTTATTAAAATCGGTTAACCTTGAAAGCGTACATCAATGAAAAATTATTGTTAGACAGATAATAAAATAACTACCATGTGTTACTTAAAAAAATTCTCCCATGAGAATATCTTAATAGATCATATGTTTGTCTCTTTTTTTAATTTTTACTAAACATATATTCACTTATCAAAACTTTATCTATAACTTTAACAAAGTAAGACTGAAATAATATTCATGTAACAAAATAACCCGAAAATTCGACAAAATCGAACCAATCCAAATCGACATAGTTGATTTGTTTGGTTTTGATAAAACCTGAACCAACTTGATCCATGTACACCCCTGTTAAAAAGTATATTACTATAGGTTGTTTGGGTATTTGGTTTAATTTTGACTTTATGTCATATATATTTTAGCATAAAGTACTAAAATATTTTGATATTATACGAGGTAATTTATAACTAAATTATTAAGTCTTTATAAGGAATTATTATACTAGCTTTAATTTATTAAATTTTAATTAATTTTAAGAATATATATACTTATATTGTGCTAAAAGTTTAGAAGAATTAACCCAAATAGCCGCCCACCCAATCGCTTAAATAAAAAATACCGGTGGAGGTATAATATATGCATATTTATGTATTATATATGTATAATTGTGTATAGAAATTATGCGATAGACTCCTAATATAACTCAACAAACTCAATTATAACACGCAAAACTCGTACTTCCAGTTATAGAAAACATTCTCAGCCGAAAAACACCCAAAAATAGAGCAATCTTCAGAGATTCAATCCATCCTTTCTTTTTTTAGTGGTATCTTTACTAAAATAATTTTTTGTTGGTATCTTTACAAATAGATTTATATATTGAAATTATATAATGACATTGAATACGGTTAAATACATAAAAATACATTGAATACATGAAGTATAGCAGGACATCTATAGTGCAAAAATATATGAATACATACTGCAAATACATTTGAATACATATATACATCTGAATACATAAATTATATTAATTAAAAAATATATGAATACATTCTACAATACATTGAATGCATACTGCTGAATATATACTGCTGGACAAAACAGTGAAACAAAGTGAAGCTTTGAAATTATATAATTACATTGAATACATTTAAATACAGTGAATATTCTGAAAAAGTAGAAAAAACTAAAGACACTGAATACACTGAAATACATGGATTACAACGAGATACATTGAATACAATGAAATAAAGGTAACGGACTCTTCAAGTTTCTCAGCCCCAAACTCCGTCCCCATCCATCGATATCCAGCGCCATATGGGGTGTCGCCGCCGGTACGGCACCCTGTGGGTCGTCTAGGTAGTGAATCTCTCATTTCTACTTTGAAAATTTTGAGATCTGCACTTGTGTTTCTCCACATTTTTGTTTCTACTTGTTCTTTTTCTGTTTCAGTTTGTCTAGTCTTTTTCATTCAATTCCGATACCAGCAAAAATCTATCAACTTTAACACTTACCACAACTTTTTGGAGCAAAAAAAATTGAAAACTTTCGCGAGACAATGGAGATGAATCGGTGGTGAATCGTGGTTGTATTCGGAGAAAGACTTGCCTTGAAAGATAGAGAGGGTGGAGAGAGATCGTGGTTAAGTTGTATGCAGAAAGTAGGAGAGAGAAAAATATTACCCAGCGTATTTAATAGCTAAACATTAGGAAGTGACCATAAATACATATTTTGCTATAAAACCTAAAAGGTAGCTATAGAAAATAATATTTTAAAAGGATATTTATTTATAATAAATAAGGTATAAAGCTTTGGTATAGACGGTAAAATTTCAAAAAAAGTTATTATAAAAATAGGGTTAATAACTTTCATGATATTCAAGAAAAGTTGAGTTACTTTATCGTTATAAAAAAAATAATTTAGTGCCTTTGGTTCAATAGAATAAAAATAACTAATTAAGCTTTAAAAGAACCCGTAGGGATACACGTTGGAAAGCATTCCAAGTTCTTAGTATAGAAAAGGCATGGATACCTAAACAATCTCCCCATTGTAGTCAAAGATGTTCCAATTCTTGAAAATTATTAAGAACGAGAAACTGATCCCCTTTGCTTGTTTTTCTCACATTGTTGTATTGTTATGAGATATGATGTGGAGAAAATTCGATGATTTTCTATTGAGTACATTGTTGAATATATATACAACAGTTTACAACACACTATAGAAGACTAGGGAGATAAGGTAACTAAAAGAACAATCATTATCCTAAATTATAGCTAACAGAACATAGCTATCCTAACTAATAGAGATTATTATCCTAACTTATAGAGATTGAACTTTATCTCTAACATCCCCCCTCAAGCTAAGAAGTTTGTCCAAGATTCTTAGCTTGCTTTTGATCTGTTGAAATCGGCTGGTGGACAAAGGTTTAGTAAAAATGTCTACCAATTGGTCCATGGAGGATATAAACTGCACAAATATATGACCAGCCTTGACTTGTTCTCTGACAAAGTGAAAATCAACTTCAACATGCTTCGTTCGAGCTTTAAAACATGGATTAACTCCTAGATATGAAGCTCCAATGTTGTCACACCAGATGATTGTGGGGTTATGTATTGGCTGTTTGAGCTCAGCCAAATTATTTCTGTTATGGTATTGGCAACAAATCGATACTCAGCCTCGGTCGATGATCGAGAAACTGTTGGTTGTTTCTTAGCTGACCAAGAAATTAAGTTTGGTCCCATATACACAGCAAAACCTCATATGGATCTCATGTCTACCGTGTTGCCCGCCCAATCAGCATCACAAAAAGCTTGAAGTTGGGAGCTGGTTGAATGAGTAATGAATAGTCCTTGATGCAAGGTGGCTTTGACATATCGAAGAACATGCTTGCAAGCTGTCCAGTGAGTGGTTGTTGGTGAAGATAAAAATTGGCACAATTTATTCACAGCAAAGGCCAAGTCCGGACGAGTTAAACAAGCATATTGTAATGCCCCCACTGTTTTCCTGTAAATCTACGGATCAACCAACGGTTCGCCTTCTTCAAGTTGCAGGTTACAAGTGCTAGCCATAAGAGACTTGACAGATGTGGCATCTTCCATGTGAGTAATGACGAGAAGATCCTGAAGGTATTTTTGTTGAGAAAGAATAATACCATTGCTGAGATATCCAACTTTTATTCCCAGGAAGTAGTGAAGTCTTCCGAGATTCCGCAACTTAAATTCTTTGGACAAATGAGTGATGCATGTACGGACTGCATTTGAGTTACTCCCTGTGATAATAATATCATCGACATAGACAAGGATATAAAGAACATCACTGCTTTGTTGTTTGATAAAGAGCGATGAGTCGGTATGAGAACCTACAAAACCAATGGATAGAAGATAAGAACTGAGTCTGTGATACCAAGCCCGTGGGGCTTGCTTAAGGCCATATATTCATTTCCTCAATTTGCACACATAATCAGGACATCGTTGATCAATAAATCCTGGAGGTTGAGACATATTTACATCCTCTTCTAAATTTCCTTTGAGAAATGCGTTGGAGATGTCCAATTGTTGAAGAGTCCATTTATTGGAGACTGCCAAGGAAAGAACAACTCGGACTGTTGTAGGCTTGATAACCGGACTGAAAGAGGCATCATAATCTATTCCCTTAACTTGATTATAGCCTTTGTCTATCAAGCGAGCCTTTCATCGCTCTATGCTTCCATCATGATGGTGTTTGAGTCAAAAAACCCATTTACAACCAACAATATTGCAATGTGATGGTTTAGGAACAAGTTCCCATGTTTGGTGTAGTATCAAAACAGTGATTTCAGAGCTCATATCCTCTCTCCATGCGGGAACTTTGAGTGCTTTAGTGTAGCATGTTGGTTCTGAAAGAGTAACGGAGGAAGATTGAACTTTATCACTCGAAATGGACATGAACGCTAGTGTCTTCTTCTAGGGATTTTGTCTTAGAACCAATGGTTGAGAGCGTCCAGGTGGTTGTAATGGCCCAGTAGTTGGAAGGACATCGAGTTGCTGCTCCGAAGGAGAATTAATTTGATCTTGAGAAGCACTAGGAGATGATACGGTAAAACCAGAATTATTGCTGGAAGAAGAATCAGTAGAATTATGTGAAAGTGTCGAAGAGGATGGTACATTTGAATCGGGTTGGGGTATTGACGCAATTAATGTGAGCCAAGAAGTAGAATTAAATTGCTCTGGAGGGGTGCCTAGGATAGATGAATCAGATAATTTTTTCTCCTTATATAAAAAGTGGGTCTCATCAATACGAACATGCTTATTAAGATAATTTTTATTATCCTGAGGATTAAATCACACATACACGTGATGGTCCTTGGCGTATCCGAGAAAAACACAAGCTGCAGTTATATAGGAGAACTTATGTTGATTGTAGGGACGTAACAAAGGATAGACAGTACAACCAAAGACACGAAGAAATCCATAATCTGGTGAAGTGCCATGAAGTTTTGCAAATGGTGAGATATGTTGAAGCACTTGAGTAGGGAGACTGTTCACTAAGTACGCAGTAGTGTGCATAGCGAAGTTCCAAAATCTGGATGGAACTGTAGAATAAGCGAGGAGGGTAAGGCATGTGTCCACTAGGTGTCGGATTTTCCTTTCAGCTTGACCATTTTGCTGATGTGTATGTGGACAAGTAATGCGATGTTGAATACCATTTTCCTTCAGATAAGTACTGACCGTACGAAATTCACCACCCCAATCTGATTGAAAATTGATAATTTTGGTTTGAAACTGTTTTTCAACCAATCTGTGGAATTCGACAAAAGTAGAGAGAACCTTATTTTTCTATTTAATTGGAAATAGCCAACAATACCGTGAGAAGTCATCCACAAATAGAACATAATATTTGTCTCCATAAAAAGATAAGTTGGGAGCTGGTCCCCAGACATCTCCATGAATCAGTTCTAATGGTTTACTAGCAATAGAACCAATAACATGTAAAGAAATCTGACTATGTTTGCCTAAACAACAAGATTCACAAAGACCAGATAATTTTATTGAATGACTAGGCAAACTGAATTTATTAAAAGAGACTGTTGATTGTTGAGGATGACCGAGCCGAGCATGCCAATCTGGTGCAGCAGTCCAAACTGATTTGAAAGCCTTGTTATTTATTGCAATGTTGTCTGTTACAGCAATAGGAAGTCTGTAAACTCCGTCGTCAGCTGGTCCCTTCAACAACACCTTCTTATTTGTATGATGCTTCACAGTAAACCCAACAGAGTCAAATTTAAAGGAGCATTGATTGTCATTAGCAAATTTATTAACAGACAACAATTGTTGTTGTATGGCAGGCACATGTAAAATATTTTTCAAATGTAATTGATTATTACCGGAAGATAGAGTAGTGTGACCAATGTTTTTAATGTGCAAACCATGTCCATTACCTATAGTAACTTTGTCAGGCCCTTTGTACTCCTCGGAGATTTCAAGTGCAGAAAAATCAGGTGTCATATAATGGGAAGCCGTAGTGTCAAGAAACCAATCATTGGAAGAAGCATTAACATTGGCGGTATCGGCAGTGATTTTATCAGTATTAATATCATATCGTTTGCGACACCACCTCTCTTGATGATTGTTGAGTCCACAGATCTGACAAGGATTAGCAAACCACTTCTTATTTCCTTTAGAGGAAGCACCATTGTTTCTGTTACCATTATTTTTCTGGGAGCTTTGGTGGAATTAGCGAGCAGATGAAGTGTGTTGTCGAGCAACATTTGCAACAGCAGAGATCGGTATGCGAGAGTTCTACAATAGGATTTCATGAGCCATAAGTCTACCAGAAAGATCATAAAATGATACCTATGATTTTTCTGAAAATAGTGTTGCAATGACAGGATGATAATCAGAAGGAAGTAATCGGAAGATGGTGGTATTGAATTCATTAGGAGATACTGGTGTTCCAGCAGCAGCAAGCTCGTCAGCGATAGCTTTAGCTTCGCATAGAAATTGAGCCATTGGTTTGTCACCAAGAGTTATGTTTTGCAAGATGATATGCAATTGGACTCTTCTAGCGTTGTTGCTTATACCAAATGCATTTGAGAGAGCTTCCCAAGCTTCAAAGGCAATATCTAAACCAGTCACATAAGGAAAAATTTCCTCGGTTAAAGATGATAAGATCCAACTCAGTAAGAGTTGGTCTCCTTGTAACCACTTTAGATAATCAGAATTTGGTTTTGACTAATTTGTTGTGGCGTTGATGATGGTAGAGGGAGGCACTGGTGTACCATTGATATGATTGAAAAGATTATAGCATTTGATGATAGGAACAAACTGAGTTTTCCAAGTCAGATAGTTTGTTGGTTTGAGTTTTACTGAAAAAGAGAGTTGAGCATTAGGTAAAGTAGCAAAAAGACTTGGCGTGGTTAAGGTTATTGCAGTAGAGGTGGTGGAATCTGAAAGTTGAGAAGTTCATGCCATGGTAGGCTCTGGTACCATGTTATGAGATATGATGTTGAGAGAATTCGATGATTTACTATTGAGTAAATTGTTGAATATATATACAACAGTTTACAACACACTATAGAAGACTAGGGAGATAAGGTAACTAATAGAACAATCATATATCCTAAAATATGTCTAACAGAACAGCTATCCTAACTAATAGAGATTGTTATCCTAACTTATAGAGATTGAACTTTATCTCTAACATGTGTTATGCAACATCCCTCGAGGCAAGGGAGATGACTTCTCTAAAGGCTATTACAAAAATAGATGCCCTTCTTAAGGGTAATAATATTGTTGAAGGTGACTTCACTACTCGTCTTAGAATTGATTTGAGTTTAAGATCAGTGGCGGTCATCTTAGGAACCACAAACACCATATATAGACTCCTTTAGGATATGGGAACTACCCAGTTGAGCCTGGCCTAGTTGTAAAGGAAAATGCACATAATCTTTTAATGAAAAAAAATTATGTTTATGTTTACCTTGAAAATACGAGTAACAATTAAATTTGATTTGTGAATTTAAAGATACGTAATTTAATTCAATACCAATTAATAATGAAGAAGTACGAAGCAGAAACGAAAGAGAAAAGTGAATCAAACCAACGTTACTCAATAGCAGTGACCTCGA
This sequence comes from Nicotiana attenuata, assembly GCF_001879085.1. Lineage (NCBI taxonomy): Eukaryota > Viridiplantae > Streptophyta > Magnoliopsida > Solanales > Solanaceae > Nicotiana > Nicotiana attenuata. Next base: position 86,814 of record NW_017672684.1, on the reverse strand, counting down.
GCCCAGGGACCTCGAGGTAGGCTTGGTATTATAAGAACAGTTGAATAATAAAAGCAAAGTAAGAAGAATAGAGCTAAAGGACAATGCTGATGAAAAGCAAGCGAAAAGGTAGAGTATATTCTTTTCTTAGTGATCAGATGGGTGTTACAAATGATTGGGTTCCCCTTTTTATAATAAGAGAACCCTAAATAAGGAATATTTCTATTTATAATAGGGAATATTCTTGTTACAGTTGTCTAACCGCCTAGTACGGAATTGTACGATCTTATTCCGAGATTTGCGCCATGATCTTAGGGACGTGGCAGGAATCTAGTTCATTCTGTTACAAATCCACAACGGTACTATTTCGGGGTCGAGCACACTTGGCCTCGGTATTACTCGAACTCCTGTCTCCGGGCATTACACTCTGTCTTCGAACTCGAGTCTGGTCCACCGGTTTCGAACTTGACCTCTCCCGGACTGGAGCCTAGGGCGGAACCTCGAGCTTATAAATCGGGGGCATATGATTTTGACCGCATACAGATAGTCCCCGCGTTTCTTAGAATAAGATGATAAGAAATGATTTGCGCCTCGATTTTCCCGAGCTTCTCATCATGACGTCACGCCCGTGATGTAGGTGCTTCGGAAATGTCACGTCGGCGCTCTTCCCAAAACATCAAATGTGTGTCAGTGTTGGTCAGCCACTAGCGCCGCCGAACTGTCGTCGCCTTTCTATCAATATGAGGCTATTCTGTTGAACAAAACCCGTACGCATTTCATCTTCGTTCACTCTGATTCTTTATTTTCTTTACTTCTTTCCCTATGGTCCGCACCTGCGATCGTAAGGACGCATGGCAGCAACTTTACCAGTTACGCCAAGGCTCCCCTTTTAAAAGCTTCGATTCGAAACAACGAGAGAAGGGCGCTGGATCCTTCCCACATCAAGAAATATGCGAACTTTTATCCTGCTGCTCATCTCTCTTAACTTCAACCTGGTGTGGTGCTTCATTCCTTTTGTTTTCCATGGGATGAGGTGGCACTATCATCTACTAACTTTTGCATCCCTCATCGGCACACCATCCCAAGGATGAACATTCTTGGATTGTGACTCGTGCATCTCGCAACCTTTTTGGTTTTTCTTGTGATAGAAGGCGAAGCTACACCTTCTTGTCTTCGCTTCTAGTCTTTTTCTTTTGCTGCTCTTTTTAACGAATTACTGCCCAAAATTTCAACGGAATGTTCAATCCCCGCTGCTGGAAATATGGTTACATTTATCGAAGGCTTTCTGCCTCAAATCTCTTCGGGCACAAAGACATTTCCCTCGATCAAAACGGGGTCCCCGGGAAGGAGGATCTCGAAGATGATGCTCTCGAGGACGTGGTCTTAAAAGTAGATTAGGTTTTTGGCTATGTTTTTTGCTTCTTTGTTCATGTGTAAGTACCCTTCATGGGTGTTATAGTCATATTTTGTAACCATCTCTTGGAAATATAAAAGGATACCTTTGTCTTCCTTTTGGCTCGTGTTGAATTCCGTTCTGTCTTTACTTGTGAAAAATTTGATTGTACAACTTTAATGACTAGTACGAATACCGGATTCGGTACATAATAAACCCTTAGGTTTTTAATTGATCAATATAATATCCCTTAAGGCTCTTGTTAATCCTCGAGCTGAGCTTAAATCGATTTGATGTGAACCCAGAAAATTAGGATTCCTGAGTCCGATCTCAGTAAGAGCAAAGTCTCGAAAATAGAGTTAGCCCTTTGGCTTCATAGACGATCATCGAGTGAGAACTTCCTTCAAACTCGGGTGGCCCTTAGGCTTAGTAATCGAGCGAGTACTTGCTCGAATCTTGAAATAAAGTTAGCCCTTAGGCTTTTTTGTAGTCCCCGAGTGAGAAATTTCTCAAACTCGGGTAGCCCTTGGGCTTAGTAGTTGAGCGAACACTTTGCTCGAACTCGAATTGGTGAAAAATGAATTGATCTTTGACACCTCGATCCTGATGCCAATCTCTTGACATCAGCGGTTGAAGTGACTGAAAAGGTTGCTTTTCGTGTGGTTCCCAAAGTCATTGATTGGAGGCGATTGACGGTCGGCCTTCTTGCTTCCTTAGTACGCTGGAATGACCTCTATAAATAGATAAACTTCACAATCTTGCAAACTTTATTCTCATATTGTTCTCACAGTATCATTAGCTCTTTCAATTTCTCCGAATTCTCTCTTCCATTCTATTAATCCTTACTTCATTATCAACATTCTCTATTTTCTTGAATTTCCACATTATAATGACTAAGACCTATGACTCGGTCCCCCAGAAAGAAAAGGCTTCTTCATCTTCTCGATCGACCAAGAGTAAACCAGTAGCGTCCCCTCGTATTGAGGAGTGCATTCCTCCGCCATGCGAAATAACATCCGATTTCAAGATCGGAAACCCGTATCGACACCAGGCCGATGCGAGCCCATGTCTTGATATGTCAGTTTGATAACCAAGGACGAGCTTGCACAAGTTAAGGGGGATTGCAAGTGGGAGAACAAAGAAGTAGTGATCCCTTCCCCCGAGGAGGATATCACTACATATAAAGAGGGGTACTTAAGCGTGTATACCTACCCATTCACGCTGGGCCCTGCAATACCAACTCAGGGTCCCATAGATACAGTTATTCTCGACTTTTTCCAACGGTACCGAGTGACGCTTGGCCAGATCTATCCTTCGTTCTGGAGAATCGTTCATTTGATCAGGTTCTTTTCGAGTCAAGTCGAGGGGATGACTTTCACCCTCAACCATCTGATCAGACTGTATAGTCCTCGATTTTGTCGCGGTGGCTTGATAAAACTGCAACGCCGATCCTTGAAATCTCTCTTTTCTAGTATTGATGAGGATAAAGACCGGGGGTGGATGAGCCGGTTTGTCCGAGTCAAGACCTCCGACCTAATTCCTGCTGAATGGATGCCGTTCTCCGAGGAGTTGAACATGAAACGTAAGTACATAATAGGTTTATACCCCGCTTCCTTTTCCTTTTCCTTTTCCTTTTCTCAGTTTTATCTTTCCCCTCGGTTTAACCCCTTTCTGATGGCGTAGCTACAGCTTAGTTTCCTGGCGGGGTCTCGGACCTCGAAGGCTGGGTTCGAAAACTGGCTTCCACTTCCTTTTATTCGGAGCGTTGCTGGCGAGATTTAGCAAAAGGCCAATGGGAGGCCAAAAATCATGGTGATTTCTTTCGTTCGTTTACTTGTATTTTCTTAGTGGAATACTTACTTTGATTTTTGCATGTCTTGGAAACGTTGTTGCTACGCTGCCGGCGTGGTGAGGAAGAGGCCTCCAAACCTTCTAAAGAAAAGAAAAAAAAAGGCAGCCACCTGCAAATTCCTCGAAGCCCAAGAAAAGCGCAGCTCGAAAGTCCAAGGTCGATACGGTGGCCTTATCTCAAAAAACGGCCCAACGCCTTCGGGATCAAGAAGAAGAAGAGGATGACGACTACCTTTTGGTAAACCGTAAAAGAGGAAACACCGGTGCTTCGAAGTCCGTCGAGCCGGTGATAGTTGATGCGGTTCATTCCAGAGTCGAAGAGATCTTCGAGGGGACTTCAAATAAAGTCCCCGAGCCATCTGGCAGTAAAAAGGCATCTCGCCTAAGAGGCCATTTGGGGGGCGAGGCTGAGAGGTCCGATCCCGACTCCCCAAATGAAAGAGAATGCCCTGAGCGGATCACTTGGGGTAATCAATGTGGATGACTCACCGCCTAGTCCCGAGTTCTCCGAGGGGTAAATTTGAGATGCTCAGAATATGAAATCTTCTGAGGTGGGGGCGAGCCACGAAGGGCATGACATCTTCCGAGAATGCCTCGCAGGGATTGAAGATGGCCCCGACCCGGATGCTTCTTTCATTTTTGATGAGGCTCGTCGACTCTTCAAACAAGTGTGTTTTCTGTCCTTTAGAGTTACGCATGTGCTTTGCTTTTGCTGCTCTAACTTTTCCCCTCTTTTATGAAGGTTGTCGTGCTCCACAAAAGGGCATTTTCCAAGTCTCGAGCTGATCTTACTCAATGTTAGGCTGAGCTTAAGAAGATCTCGGAAGAGATGGACAATCTTAAAACCCTCTACGCCAAGAAGGAGGAGGAGATCAGCGATCTTCGAGCCGAATTGGCGGAGGCTTATTAGCAACGAACTGCGCTTACCGAGGAGGTAATATTCCCTCCTAAGTTTTATCATGGGCCAACTTGCTCGATCTTCTAACAACTTTATTTTGTAGTTTCAACAAAAGGGTGAACTGGTGGAGCAACTTCGGGAGGAGCTCAAGATGAAGGAGGCCGAAACCCTACACTGGAGGCAAAGCATGGACAATCTTGCTTCTGAGAGAGAAACACTTCGGGCGCAGCTGGCTTCACTCGAACGTCAGTTCCAAAGTGTGAAGGAGGAGCGCCTGGCTCGAGGCCGCGAAATCGAGGAGCTCGAGGTTAATTTACTGCTAAACTGGCTAAGGACAAATCTGATGCTGAGGCAATTATGTCCTCGTAGCGAGCCGATGCCAAAGTAGCTAATGCCCGGGACAAGGAGATCTCCACAGCGCCCGAAGTTAAGTTATCATGTGCACTCGACCATGCTAGATGATAGTCCCGGAGGGAGACCCTCGAGGAGGTGCACGCTCGTGGCTTCGATCTTTCAGCCGATATCGAGAAGGCGAAACCATGGAAGAAGAGGTTGCTGCTCTGCTTTCTGATGAGGATGATTCGGCCAGTGGCTCCGAGAGTGGAGAAGACGAAGACAAAGTCCCCATTATGAGGCTCTCGAAGATGCGGCCCCATGAAGATGTGACGCCAAAGTAGTTTTAGGTTTTTTCATTTTGTTTTTGTGCAAGTGTCCCTCGTGTAAATATCTTCTGTAATCATATTTTGGAAATATAAGGGAAATTTTTTATCTCATATTTGACTTGTTCTAGATTTCATATTGTCTTTATTTACGGAATACTTCGTTTGTATAACTTGAGTGATTGGTCCGGCAATTGGTTTGAGCTTGAGATATAGCTAACCCTTAGATCTTTATGGAAATAATAATCCTAGAGCCAAATTTAAGTCGATCCGATGTGAGCTCGAGATATCGTGACTCATAGTCTGGGTAAAGCGAGAACGGAGTCTCGAACTATAAGTTTTCGGCCCTTAAGCCTTTCGAAGATGGCCTTTGGGCTCTTACATATCGGCCCTTGGTCTCTTACATATCGGCCCTTAGGCTCTTTAGATTGGCCCTTAGGCTCTTTAGGTTGGGCCGATTCGGCCTCTAGAATGGCTATATAATTTTTTCCTCATTTCAGCTAAAAGACTTAGTGAAAATTTAATTATGCCTTAACGATTTTTTTGTACCCGTTGGGCTTTTTGAAGGTTTGACGTATCGGGACCTTGTTTGCATACCGATAATCGAATAACCCTTAATGTTTTACCGAGGGCTGATGTTGTTGAAGCCTTTAAATTGTTCGAGGGCCGAATTTATCGAAGCCCATTAAACTGTTTGAGGGATGAATTTATCGAAGCCCATTAAATTATTCGGGGACTGAATTTATCGAAGCCCATTATATTTTGCTTTTGCCAAGGGTATCCTGATTTAATCGATTTTTACAAAGTGTTTGAAGGCCTTTGATTTATAGCGAAAGTCGGACGTCTCCGAGCCGCATTTATTTAGGCCGTAGCCTTTTTACATGACCGCAGTCTTTAGTATGGCCGTAGCCTTCAGGAATGTCGCTTGGACTTGTTACCCGAAAACTTTACGAACTTGTTCGAAAAGTTAGTCCCCGAGCATATTGGCCTTGGCCTTTGTTTCGAGGGGATGCCTCTTTGAGGTCTTATGAGTCCGAGTTTTTGGTGACTCAGGTGTATTGGCTGTCAATGACAGTTCCCGAGTATTCGGGGGCGCTTTTATGCTTTGTCTCTTGAGCCGTTTCTCATTGGATTATAAGTGTAGAGCTCGTATAGTAGCAGACTCCTTTGAGACGCAAAGTGTTTTTGATATAAGCAGAATGCTTCTTCAAGTAATTTGATATATGCGTACATGTTCTGCTCCCGATTTATAAGCTCGAGGTTCCGCCCTAGGCCCCAGTCCGGTTGGCCCATTACAATGTTTTCCTATCGGGGCCCTTTTAAGCGTGAAGTATTTTCCTTGAAAATGTAGTCTCCGAGGGTGATGCCCCCCAGTATTCGAGGTTGATTGAAAAGAAGCCTTGGATACAGTTGAGTTCTTCTTAGGTAGCACATAATTGTTTCCTCGTTAAAAACCTTGCCGGTAAAACCCATTTGGGACAAAATCCGAGCTAAGGGAAAAAGAGTGCAACGTATGCTTTAAAACCTAAGGCCTTCGCGCAAAAAGTGTGTCTTCAAGATCGCGCACCTTCGAGAGCTTCCACCATGCCGAGTTAGTAAGATCCTTTACCAGCAACTCCGAGGACTCAGTACGGTCTTTTCCTGCTATCCATGATCGTGATATCTTCGAAAGCCTTGATCCTGTCGGGGATGATTTCGATACCCCGATTTGACACCATGAAGCCGAGAAACTTACCCGAGCCAACACTGAAGGCACATTTCCCTGGGTTAAGCTTCGTGTCACATTGCCTTGAAACTTTGAATGTTTCCTGCAAACGAATTAAAATGGTCCTCTGTGCGCAGGCACTTAACCAGTCATATCATCAATATAGGCTTTCATTGTTTTACCTGTTTTATCTTCGGACATCCTGTCAACTGGATTGACGCCTCCTTTTTGCTAGCTTCTCGGACTGAGGCCTCCTTTTAGCTTCAACGATTTGAACCTGAGATCGGTGCTCCATCGCTGCGTGGCAGTTTCCGGTGGGATCCCTTTTATATCTAAATGGGACCAAGCAAAGCAATTCGCATTATCAATAAGAAACTAAATGAGTTTTTTCCTGAGTTCGGGGGTTAATCCCGTTCCCAGGTGTACCTTTCTCTCGGGTGGTTGATTTGGTAGCACCGGATTTCTGGAACGACGGAGGTTCGAGGTATAATGAAGTCCTCTTCTTCGCCTTCGATTACCTGTTGTTCCGATTCCGTCGAGGCTGGGAGCTATGGTTGCTACTTAGCCGCCTGCTTACCTTTGGAGCTCAATTTCTCTGAGGCCAAGGGTTCTGGTATCGGCACCACTTCCTCGATTGCAAACATCTCTTTTGCAGCATGCTGTTCTCCATGGACTGTTTTCACTCCTTCCTCTGTCGGGAATTTCATCATTTGGTGGAGGGTCGAAGGCACTACCCTCATGTTGTGTATTCATGGTCTCCCGAGGAGTGCGTTATACCTCATGTCACCTTCGATGACATGGAACCTGGTGTCTTGTATGGTCCCAGCTACGTTTACTGGCAAGATAATATCTCCCTTTGTTGTTTCGCTTGCCATGTTGAAGCCATTCAGCACCCGTGATGTAGGTACAATATGATCTTGCAGGCCGATTTGTTCCACGACCCTTGATCTGATTATGTTCACTGAGCTACCTGGATCCACTAAAACATGTTTAACTTGAATTTTATTTAGAAGGATAGAGATTACCAGGGCGTCGTTGTGAGGCTGGGATATGTGTTCTGCTTCCTCGTCACAAAATGATAGGACATCCTCGGGCACATAGCTCCGAGTCCGCTTTTCTCTTGTGATTGATACTTTGGTGAGCTTGAATATAGGTCGTTGAGGGACATCGACTCCGCCAATGATCATGTGGATTACATGATGTGGTTCTTATTGCTCATTTTTCCTTGCATCTCTCTCCCTGAAGTGATTCTTGGCCCGATCACTTAGAAATTCTCGAAGATGGCCCTCGTTGAACAATCGAGCCACCTCTTCCCTTAGCTGCCGGCAATCGTCTGTTCTATGGTCGTGCATACCATGATACTTGCACATCAAGTTTGGGTTTCTTTGAGAAGGATCAATTTGTATAGGCCTCGGCCACTTGGTGTCTTTGATTTTTCCAATAGCCGACACAATCCCTGATGCATCCATGCTAGAGTTGTACTCTGATAATCAGGGAGCCTCCGTGGGGTCGGTATGTTTATCGAACCTGCTCTTACTCATGGGTCCCCGAGAACTTTGACCTCGATTGTTTCTCCGATTGCTTCGAAGAATGTTACGGCTTGGGGCGATGTTCCTTCGGTCGGCATACGGCAAGTACCTTTCCCTGTTTGATCTCGATTCCCTGTTCGTGTCCCTCGGGGGCTTAACCACAAACTTGTTAGGATGAACTGAACCCGAGGGAGGCTCCTAATTGGTCGTCCTCAACCCTGATTTTTGACTGGTAACGATTGTGCACATCTGACCACGTCACAGCTGGATACTCGATCAAGTTCTGCTTTAGTTGTCGTGAAGCAATCGAGCTTCGCTCGTTCAAACCCTACATGAAGGCATGTACTGCCCAATCGTCGGAAACCGGCGGCAGTTCCATCCTTTCCATCTGAAACCTGGACATGAACTCCTCTAATATCTCGTTGTTCCTTTGTTTTATTTTGAAGACATCCGACTTTCTTGCGGCCACCTTTATGGCCCCGGCGTGGGCTTTAACGAAGGCGTCTGCTAACATAACAAATGAATCAATAGAGTTAGGAGCTAAGTTGTGATACCAAATCATAGCTCCTTTTGAGAGTGTTTCCCCAAACTTTTTCAACAACACTGACTCGATTTCATCATCATTCAAGTCATTTCCTTTGATCCCACAAGTGTATGAAGTAATATGTTCGTTAGGGTCGGTTGTCTTGTTATACTTGGGTATATCGGGCATACGAAATTTCTTAGGAATGGGCATCGGGGCTGCGCTCTGAGGGAATGGTTTTTGTGTGAACTTTTTGGCATCTAGACCTTTCAAAACTGGAGGTGCCCCCGATATCTGGTCTACACGGGAGTTGTAAGTCTCCACCTTCTTATCGTTATCCTCAATTTTCTCTTCTCCGGACTCGATCCTTTTAGTGAGCTCTTCGAGCATTTTCATAATGGTGGGGTCAGTCCCCGAGTCGTTTCCATTTGGCCCTTCGGGCGTTGGTTCGGCGCGTCGATTGTTTTCATGTTCAGCTACACTCGGGGTCTTATTTTGACTTTGAAGTTGAGCGATGGCGATTTGCTGAGCCTGCAACATCTCAAATATCACTTGGAGGCTAACTCCCCCATCTCCTGCTCCTGGCGTTCCTTGGTCCCCCGGTCGAGCGTCCCTGCGTATACTCCCTTCGGGGTCTGTGCCTAGGTTGGTGTTTATAGCAATATGAGAACCAACATCAACTGGTTCCATGTTTGGCACTTCCCTAGGGTTTACCGGTGGCACACCGACCCCTACATTGTTGTTCTCACCAAGACCTTCGTTGTCATGAACATGTGCGTTTTGTGTGCTAGACATGCTTAAGCTTGAGAATAAAAAATTCTTGACAAGAAAAAGTGTAAAAATAACTTGTGTAATAAGAATCAGTAAAGAAATAATCATTATTATCTTTAGCCCCACGGTGGGCGCCAAATTGTTTACCTCGAAAATACGAGTAATAATTAAATTTGATTTGTGGTTTTGAAGATACGTGATATAATTCAATACCAATTAATAATGAAAAAGTATGAAGCAGAAACGAAAGAGAAAAGTGAATCAAACCAATGTTACTCAATAGCAGTGACCTCGAGGTAGGCTTGGTATTATAAGAACAGTTAAATAATAAAAGCAAAGTAAGAACAATAGAGCTAAAGGACAACGCTGATGAAAAGCAAGCGAAAAAGGTAGAGTATATTCTTTTCTCAGTGATCAGATGGGTGTTACAAATGATTGGGTTCCCCTTTTTATAATAGGGGAACCCTAAATAAGGAATATTTCTATTTACAGTAGGGAATATTCTTGTTACAGCTGTCTAACCGCCTAGTACGGAATTGTACGATTTTATTCCAGAATTTGCGCCATGATCTTAGGGACGTGGCAGGAATCTAGCTCATTCTATTACAAATCCACAACGGTACTATTTTGGGCTCGAGCACACTTGGCTTCGGTATTCCTCGAACTCCTGTCGCCGGGCATTACACTCTGTCTTCGAACTCGAGTCTGGTCCAGCGCTTTCGAACTTGACCTCTCCCGGACTGGGGCCTAGGGCGGAACCTCGAGCTTATAAATCGGAGGCATATAATTTTGACAGCATACAGTTTACTTCACGTATTGACCAATTTGTTTTCCCCTACATTTACCTCATAGTAATAGTTTTTTTTCTCATCTCTAGAATTTCTCTCCCGTCGTCAAAATATCCCTCCCTGTATCCTGAGCAATTCTTTGTATTTGCAGGAACTGCTACAATAATTGAAGTACACAAAGGTTAACGCAGGTACACCACGATAAAAAATAAGTATTCATATAAGTAGATAAATATCCAACATCACATTGATATAACCATTCCAGTATGACCAATTTATAATAGGTTATAAATCTATAATAGCAGTGTTTTTCTCTTGTTGGACAGGATAATGTTATGGGTATGGTATAGTGACCCTGTGTCTACGTGCATTGTTCCAAATCATATTGCTAATTTGCTTGATATACCCTTTTGCATTACTCATTTGATTTGTCTGACTCATTTACCTATTTGGTTATAAAAAAAGTTCTCTTGATATCACACATCACTTTCGGAAGAAAAGAATAAAAAAGGTCTGCCGAAAACAATACTATACGAAGTATGACTTCTTGAAATGGCAAAACCGACCAGAGGATTTAATACTTGCGTCTCGTGGTTGTTGAACTCCTCTGCTTACTTTGTTATTGACCCCCACAAGGGCCACAACCCATCACTTGTACCTTTAATGGCCCATATTTTTAAGTTTTACCCCACCTAGCCCATGTTATACATATTTTGAAAACTGAAATGGTATTTTAAATTCTTAAGCATTATGACCTTTCCATATCTATGTAGCGGTTATATATCCTCTCCAGAAGAGGTCTTCTAAAAGCTTCTTCTTTGCTGCTCGTGTTTTTCAATTACAATTGCTTAAAATTAGAGTGTCAATTGTTATTACTCCCTTCGTCCTATTTTTATTGACTTTAGTTGGAAATATTGTGCTTTTGAAAACACTAGCAAATTCAAAATTTGTGTTCTTACAGCCATTGCTTCTAAAAGTTATGGAGTTAAATCTATGTTCTCACAACCATTGCTTTCACTCTCTCTTCTTCTCACATCTTCTACATATGTTTCAAGGGACCGTGTATTTTCTGCTTGTCCTTTGTGTCACCTGCTTGCAATGTAAGAAAATTGAAGAGTAGAAGTCCACCATTGGAGACCATTCAAAGCTTTGTTTTTGAAAATGGTCTTTTTGAATTTGTTAGTTGTTTGGATTGGGTGTTGTTCCAAATGATTGAAAATATCAATAGGAGTTCAAAATTTAAATTTGAAGTGATTTGGAGTAGATTTGAGTTAAATTTCAGAAAAGACGCAAGGAAGAAGACGAAGTCAGTTTTTTGTATAATTATGTATAATCTTGTATAATAGTGTATTTTAGTGTAGAAACACAGCTTATACACTTTTAAACACCTTTATACAAGCGTCTGTAGACGAACTTCTTCCACGATCTTCAGTTGCAATTCTTGTTGAAAACCAGTCCAAATCTCCATTAAATGACTTCAAATTTTATATACAACCTCCTTATACTATTTCTAACAAGTCTAAATAACACCCACTCCAAATTTCTCACAAAATCAAATTCGGAATTTAAACCTACATATTTAAGCTTGTTAAAAATCTAATTTTCACCACCCAAATGAATTTGGTTTGTTGAGTTAATATTTGAGTCATAGTTAGTTACTGATTCGAAAATAAATTTAAAAGCTTGAGTAATCTTTTTTAAAAATTAAATAGTAATTTTGAGAATCTATTGGAGTTGGATGTTGAATCTTAGTCTATTATTTTTGGGCTAGTTGATTGTAAATTAAAATATGGGCTATAAAATTGAAAAGTAGGGAGCACAGTTGTTCTAATGTGAAATTGTCCCAAATTATTAATAACTTTGTATCTAAAAAATGCTAAAAAAAATAGTCTTCAAATAAATAATAAAAATTAAAAAGTTAAGACCCCTCATAAAATTTGGCTAGGCAACAAAATTCATCGGGCCGCCCCTCGTGGTTGGTTTGCAGCATTCAATATCCTATCATATTCTAATCGAAATTTCTACTAAAAAACAGAAGGTACTAAAAATGTTCTGACTATGTGGAACATGGAATAAGAAATTCATTAGTTTTCTTCTGTCGATAGTTTTCCAAAAAAAAAAAAAAAAAAAAAAAGAGGAGATTAATTACCGTTTGAGGTTAATTTCTCTCCGTCGCTTACCTTGTACATTTGGATATTAATATTAATATTAATATATTTTTTATTTCCTGGTGAAAGATTCTAAAACATTAGTTCAGAAGACAACCACATGGAAAAACAATAAAACATGTATCGTAACAAATAGGTGCTTGAAATATTGTCAAGGAACTTTTTGTTTACTTGTTATAGTTAACTTGACACAACTAGTATGAGAATTTAATGTTTGAGAATTGTACTTTTTTAATTTCTGGTTCGGGGAAATATAGAGCGATTTTGTTTAATTTTTGTAGGGCTAATGGCAATATCCTATCAACCTTAATTAAAAGCTTTTTTTCGGTATTCTTTTTCGACGTGTCACTAGAATATTTCGTTTTTTTAACCCGAGAAATACTTTGGTCAGGTATTTTCGACCTTCTAGAGAATTGTTGCTCACTCCTATGTTTAAGGGATTAGAGTGGACTTCACTTTTTGAGAATATTGATGTAGGAAAATAATATTATCAGGAGGATAGAAAGAAAATCTATAATTTGCTTTAAAAAGTTTGACACTTTATAAACTAGTTTCCTAAATACTGCAAGTATATATATGGTAACAGCACGTATTCCTCTATAGGGGTCGATACACTAGTGGACAATTTATATGCATTATTTCCAAACTCGTAACATTAGAAGAGCCTTTTATATCTACGGGAATATGTCCATGTCTCGAAGTTTATGTCTTGCTTGGTGTTCGATAAATCATCTTATGTACGACTAAGAATGGCAAAGTAGACCACAAAATCATATGGTATTATCGAGCGGATGGAAAGGAGAAAAAAAAACAAAAGGTGTTTACTTTTTTATGGAAAATAAAGAAATAGTCGTGTGTCAATCATTATCAATTTTTCTCATTAGTTAATTAACTTCATCCGGCCCTTCCACTCTTTTGTATTCTGTATTCTATTTGTTTATACGTCCGAGAGTAGTTGAAAACATTTATTAAGAAAGAAGAAAGCACTTCAAGCGCCACGTATCAGTTCCGTTTAATTATTTTATGAACATGAGGAGGCTGTGGTCACATTAGGAAAAGAAGATGAAGTCAAATATAAGAATAAATAATGAATTATAAACATTATAAGTAAACTGAAACTCGATCCAATTTATTTATTTAGAAAAATCTTTTTAGGTTACAGTGATAATGACCGGAAGTAGCTGGTAATATGAATGCCACTAAGTCATGAATGGAAACACACAATCATGTTTTAAATCTTTTTTACGTTGCTAAATTATATAGTAGGCACGTGCATTTCGTGGTTTGGCACGTGAGATTGCTGGTAGTTGACGTCCCTTGAACAAGATTATTCCAAGTTCAAAGATCCGCGTACTAGTTCGTGTATACTAACTACTCTTCATACGGGGCAGTTTGGACTGTTTATAACGAGTGAAAATGAGAAAAGACACCTCTTCTATCATTAATTAAGGGGGTAAACTTTAGGGTACTAGTGATATTAGTGAGTAAACAGGTACCTATATCTAAGTCACTAATATAACATCGATTTCTTATAGATTAGATCTTTTGTTTTTTTTATAAGGTAAGATTTATTATATACCATTAAACGTCAAGTACGGAAGCGTTACAAACGAACTATTGCACGATGGGAATTACCTATACCACGTAGGACATTTTCATTGCCTAAAGCAGCCAACCTAGTACATAGACTATTCGAGATATATTTTATCCAAGGAAAACCCTCTAGATCCTTATTGTAGGCATCCACCACAAGTTCTCCAGGTATTATATAGATATATAATTGAGTTGGAATTGCTCGAGAATTTCCTTAGTCAAAAGATAAAAGATGTGCCACAGTGTTTGTTTGCCTATAGGTTAGCTCTGGTTATGCCAAACTTATCTGAAAAAGGGAATGATTAAGAACATAATCAATGGTACTCCATGATTGATTCTTGATTGGAAATAAAGAATATAATCATGAAATAAAGAGTGAAACTTGATCCCTCCATCTAGTTGGATTGAGGCAATGATGGTTACTGAGTTGTAAAATAGCAAGAAAAAGTCATCATTTCATTTAAATTTTATGGTGTCATTTCAGAATATGATTTATCCATGTTTTAGCAATTTGGCAGCCTCACAACCTTCTTAAAAAAAATAGAAGGGCATCTAGCGATTGACAACAAGTCATATGTTTATACCACACGTAATCATTCATTTTCTCTTTAAGGCTACATCATCACCCTCCATATTCCATTATCTTACTTTTTCCTCAACTAATAAATGGTTTTGCCAGTCAAATACCTTAATAGGATAAAACCATGTCATAAGGAATGATTTAATTGATAAATTATCCTTTTGTCAAAACTTCTATCTATTTTACGCACAAATTTAACTAGAGTTGCAGCCAAAAAGACTTGGCATATGTGTGCACGCAGGCAAGTGAAAACACAATATTACTAGCCCCTAAAGAGATGCAACTATTTTTCTTTTCTTACTTTAGATAATTTTGGAGTCTGAATTAAGATAGATAAAATTGTTTTAGGTCATTAAGGTGGTGTTAGTTTAAAAATTATTTGGCCAAGAGGTTTTGCAACAAGAAAAAAACATTTTTTGCAAAAGGTATTTTTTTCCTACCAAAAAACGAGAAAGAAAAGTTTTTTCTTTGTTCTTGTAAAAACTAAATTAAAAACGGTTTGCACACGATTAGAAAAGAATTCCAGAAACTCCTCTTAGGATGAAGTATTAGAGGGCAGAGGTGTAATTAGAAAACTGTTGGGGAAAAAAAGTATAAGTAAACCAAGACCTCTTACGTGCTTTAGTCATTAATTAAGATAATCAACAGTCTTGGTAGGAACATCTTTGATAAGTAGAACAACATTTTCCAAATGAAATAATAGCACACAGTAGAAAACGTGTGAAACAATCAACGTTGAAGTATTTTCGTAATATAAACAACTAAGAAGGGCAATTTGGTGAACAGGATCAAATATATATACACACACAAATTGCTTGTAATCCTCGTGTCTGAGCACCTTCCACAAAAACCTGTGCTTTCCAAGTTTCCTTCAGCCAACCATTAATGGACCTCGAGGCTGTTCTTAGCCTCTTCGATTCATGCTGGTTCAATCTCCAAATCCTCAATAAACATTCAAATCCTACCCCTTCATTAAATTCACATGAAAATCCAGATGACAACATTCAAGAAAATTCACCAGAAATTGCAAAAGATTCATCCCTGATAGAAGAAATCCAACTTGGGTCACAAAGTGATGGTTTGAGCTACAATTCAGACTCTTTCTCTCCTGATTCAGTTCTCCCTATAACCCGTTTTCAACCAGATCCTATAAAAGCAGAACCCAAAAAGATAAAGGGTAGACGAAAAGAAAGGAAAACAAGAACAAGAAGAACCAAAAAGGGTCTTAGTAAGAGCTTATCTGAACTAGAATATGAGGAGCTAAAAGGGTTTATGGATCTTGGATTTGAATTCTCAGAAGATGATGTAAATTCCAGTTTGGTTGATATAATTCCAGGATTACAGAAACTGGGCAAAAACAGGAGTAGCGATGATCAAGAAAAAGTGAATTTTCTTGAGAAGTCTGATCTGCACTCAAGAGCAATCAGGCCTTATCTTTCTGAAGCATGGGAAGTTTTTGAAAGGAAGAAGAAAATGAATTCATTAATGAAATGGAAAGTACCTGCCAGCAGCAATGAAATTGACGTTAAACATAGTCTCAAATGGTGGGCACATACTGTTGCTTCCTCTGTTAAACAACAGAACAAAGGCTAAAACTAATGTTTAAGTGAAATTTTTTTTTCCTCGTTTTTTTCTTTCTTTTTCCCACTACAAAATTTCAAAACGAAAGGAAAGTTAGCATTTTGATCCTTTTTTTAGTTTCTTGAGTCACATTGTTGAGCTTGAAGTTGCAATCCAAATAGGATTATAGGAACAAAGCCAACCACTTCTTTTCAAAAGAAAATAAAATTATATTTTGGTAGTGGTTTTTGGAATTTTCATCGAACTAGTCGACGCAAGTCGTAATGTGGATTGAAATGAAGGTAGATATCTGTCAGGACATTGAGAAGAATGAGTCAGTCTGTAATAGTACGTGTATTAGTATTATTTTTCTTCAAAAAAATCAGCCTGCAGGCTAAGGTCAAATTCGAATGAATAAAGAATATCTGTTCCATCCATTTTTAGGTTGATGAAGTCTTCCAAACCTTTCCAGCAAGTATTTAATAATTCAAAGATGATCATGCTAGAATACCTGAAGGATACAAACTATATTATAATACCTGAAGGAAACAAACAGTGGTAAAATAAAATCTTAAAAAAAAACAACTAAACTAGAAAAGCGGCTAATTCTACAAACATCTTACATTAACTAAAGTGATCGAAATTGCAAAGAAGAACAAAGATATTCTAAGCTGCGACAAAGATTTATTCATCCAAATTTTTTAAAAAAAAAATTATACAAAGTAAGTATTTGTAGTTGTTTAACCAAAAAATGGTATTTCAGTCAAAGCTCTATTTTTAGAAGAACCCGGGCTACTGATAATTGAAAATGAACAAAAGAAATTGATTTTGATAACATTAAGATAGATAGCAGAAAGCAAAGTAAATGAATATATTCAGTTGATATTTTCGTGTCCTTACAAATGACCAGTCTTCTCCTTTTTATAGCTACCTCTAAGATATACGTTTTGCCTTTGTCATAATAAGGCTATTATGGACAATTAAAAATATTAAATGTTATATTACATAATCATTATAATTTAATACAGATTCTCTAACGTTTTTAGTATTTAATGCTTATTAAATACTGTATCTGTACTCTCTTGTGCTGTCAGATTCATTCTCCTTGATTTTTGGATTTAAATAGGTACGAGCGTTGAGTCTTTTGAATAACTGCTCGTGCCTCTACTTGTGCCTTTGCTCGTATCTGTTGCAACTCGTGCCTCTTTGCTGATCACCACTCATTGACCAGCCTTCATATCATGACACGTCATCTTTCAATCACTTCAATATGTAAACTCAATTTTTTCCAATACAGATAGTCCCCCCACTTGCCATTTATTCATCAATTGAATATTTGGGAAGTGAATTTTATTAAAGCAGGAATATTTGTCGTCATTAATGCTATGATAGAATCGACGCTTCAGTTGTCACTTCCATTTAATGCTTGTTAAACGTGGCATCTTTTTGTTGGTTCTACGACTTTGCAGCGCTTTTAAAGCTCTTTTACGGCTTCACCAATTACGAAGCGACAGTTCTCATTATGACCTTTCCATCATTGTACTTTTTTCTTTGACGGTTGCTTCTTAGTATAAATATAGTTCTCATCTTTGTCTTTCTCATATAAATTTCAAAGCTTTCAGAATATTCAATTCTTGTTCTTCATCTTCCTCGTACTGTCATGTCTTCATCAAACCCTAACCCTAGGAGAGTCCCCATAGTTGATAACTTTCCTCTTGCCCCCAATAGGAGTAGAAAAGGAGGTAGACTACGTAATTTAGNGTAAGGAACCTTCTGAACCTCTTCGTGAGCCTTTCAATAGATGAAATAGTTCCTGTGGAACTATCTTTCTATAATGATAGAGAATCCCTTAGAAATCAAGTGTCTTCTTTAGATCGTGCTGATATCTACCCCACTCAGATCATTGAGGGTCTGATTACTTTGGTTCGCAAAGAACGCCATTGGAGTCATGACTTCCCTATTATAATCCCCAATGCAAACCAGAGAATTACTTCCTATTTAATTGGGTTTTCTTTTGTTTATACGTACCCTCTCAGACTAGGTTTCAAACCTGCTATTGACCCTGTTATCCTTGAATTCTGTCATTTTTTTGACGTTTGTTTAGGTCAAATTGACCCTCTAGTGTGGAGGGCGGTTGCCTGTTTGAGGCATTTATCTAACATGGCAGGCGTGCCTTTCATCTTTTCTCATCTAATTCACCTTTATTCCCCTAGACTGTTTCGCCAAGGTGTCTTTACCTTAGTTGCAAGGAGTAAAAGAGTTTTGGTCAATCCTGAAGATGACAAAGACCGTGGCTGGTATGCCAGGTTTGTTGCTGCCCCCACTGTTGGTTTAGTGGGTGATGAGAATGTTCCCTTCCCTGAGAAGTGGAATTTTGCACGTGAGTTTTTTTATAACTTTCCGGTACCTTTTTTCTTCAATTTTGTTGATTATTATCCTAATTTTCCTTCTTTTTTTCCAGCAATCATGGGAATTGTTGATGATATTCTCAATTTTCGTGGTTGGGTAGGAAAGTTGTTGAATACTGCCCCAATGGAGGGTAGATCTTAGAAGACTCTTTCCCAACGATTTGGTTGGAAAGTGAAAACTCATGGTAAGAGAGTATATTTTTTTTATATTGCTTTTTCTTGAACTTACTTTAATCCTTCTTTTTATCAGGATTTGTTGTTCGAGGTGTTAGGGCTGAGGCAATCGTAGCTTCTCGAATTTCTTTGAAAGGGCCGAAGAGATAATTTTGGGCTCTTCATTGAAAATAAAAGCTACTAATGAGCAAGATTCTGATGAAGAAGAAGACGAGAGCTCCTTGGTGAAAAGGCCACGAGCCCGTAGACGGATTGTCTCTGATGAATAAGCTTCTTCCCCTCGTTCGGTTCCTCTTCCCGAGTCTGTTGAAGCCCTGGTGGTGATCCCTGATGATGATGTTCCCGTTGCTGCTCATGATTCTGTTGAACAGCTTTTTGACCGTCGGGTTGGTTAGTGTAAAAGTTAGTACGTCGTATTCTTGATGAAGCACCCCTTGCTTCTTTTTCTACTCCCATTCCCGTGATTCCTTCTTTGCCGATCGTGGACGTTTCCGTTCCTCCCCGGGCTGTTTTGACTGCTTCTACTGTTACTCCAACAATTCCCTCTCCACATGTTCATCACACTGAGGTTGGTTCCTCGAGTAGGGATACTGCTATGAGGCAAGTCACTATTGAAGTTCCTGCTGAGGGCAATCTTTTAAGGAAATCAGGTCAAGCAGATGTGTGGCTAGCCTTTGATTGGTCCAGTTGAAAGAGCTAAGCTTGATAGCCACAGTTCTTTGACCTTGATGAACGATAGAGTGCATGCTTCTTTAAAGGTATCCCTTCTTCAAGCTTTACTTTATCCTTTTTCTATTTTCAGAATTCTCATCTTTCCTTCTCTTTTTTGTTTAGGTCAATTTAATTGGCACGGAAATGATGAAAAGAGTTACCCTCTCTAAACAATTAGTGCGTGACTACCAAATGGAGGCGGATAATTGGAAGGAACAGTGTGACAGTCTTCAAATCGATGTGGAAACCTTAGAAGAAAGTAAAAGTACCTTGGAGCAGCAGGTAAGGGCCTTGACTTCAGAGTTGGCAGTTGTAAAAGCTTCCTCAAGTCAAGCAAATAAAGAGAAGTTGCATCTTGAAACCTCTTTTTCTGAGCAACTTTCCAAGGCCAGTGAGGAGATTAGAGAGTTGAAGGCTCTCTTGGGTGAAAAAGAAGCATATGCTGGTGAACTCGTGCAAACACTGACTCAAACTCAAGAAGACCTCCGGGAATCCTCTGGTAAGGTTCGCTTTTTAGAGAGTTCCCATGCTGCTCTTCAAGCTTCTTATGAATCTGTCTTGGCTGAAAATGAAAAGTTAAGAAATGAAGTTGTTGACTGGGAAAGAGATTACGAGATCCTTGAAGATAAAACTGCCATTGAAGTGAGTTGGGCGTTTTTAAATTCTCGCCATGATACCCTCGTTGAAGTTAGCCAGGAGAATTTTAACTTGGAATCTGAGTTAGCCAAGATCAAAGAGACTCTCGAGAAGACTCAGCAGAACCAAGATTTTTCTTCTCTCGTGGCTGATGCTTCTGAAAATGTTGAAGATGATACGGGTATCCCCACTCCTTCAAGTCAAGTTGAGCCCGCTGCTGTTGATGTCCCTGTTTCAGTTCCTTCAAGTTCTCAGTGAAAATTTTGAATTCCTTTGTTGTTGTTTTTTCCTTTGTGGTTGTAACCCTTGGTCTTTTTAAGGGTTTGTTGAAAACGTTAAGTCCCCAGACCTTTTATGGGGCACTTTGTATGAAAAACTTTTGGTTTATGACTAAGTTCATACTTAATCTAAACTTTTTTAATATTATGAAGTTTCCGTTGCTGTTTAAACTTCTGTTTTGTTTATTCTTTCCTTTATTATTAAGGACTTACTGAATAACTTGCATTTTTATTTTGTAAAATGCTTTCTTTTTCTCATGAATGTCTTAAATCAATCATGAATTATAAAAGAGGGCCCTTTTATATTCGACACTTAACAAAGAAGACGTCTAAACTTCATAATGGTGTTAATATACGACAAAAGAAATAGGAACACACACGTTTCTTGAAATAACTTTGACAAGTTTTTATTTGAACTTTGCCAAGTTTTAAATAACACTTTACATGTATTTAAATAACATCTATAACTTTTTCGTAACTGTTTTTCTCACAACAGATTTTTTCTTTTTAAAAGAAAGAATAAAATACAAGATTTTTATGTAATAACCCGTTTTAGAACACGTACTTTAAATACAAGGTTTTTATTTATAACCTATTTCGGCACACTGCCTTTAACCTAACTATGGTAAGGTTTTGTTTTGGTCTTGGCTCGTGACTATCTTTCATTGGCTTTTGCTCTGCACTTGACTCTTTCAATGAGTTGATTTTTTAGGCTTGAACTTTTGATTGCTTCTCAATCTTCTTTGTCTTCTTTATACATTTGTCTATGTATATATCATATAGTACGGGCTAGCTTTTTGCCTATCATCTAAAATCGTTAGTAAAACTTTAACAATTCAAAAATAGAATTTTAAAATGAAGATACCTGACCGTGGGTATTCTTTTAGAAATAGTATCTCCTCAGGTGAACGGCATTCCAATGTGAAGGTAATATCTTGCCATCCATTGTCTCCAGCTCGTATGCTCATTTTCCCGCAATACCATGAATCCTGTAAGGTCCTTCCCAAGTTGGACTCAATTTTCCCGTATTAGCCGTCTTCGTGGATTGAAAAACTTTCTTGAGTACGAAGTCCCCAATCTTGAAGTATCTTAATCGTTCCTTTCGATTGTAATATCGTTCAATGACTTGTTTTTGTGCTGTCATTCTTATTAATGCAGTTTCTCTTCTTCCTTCAAGTAAGTCAAGGTTTATACGCATCTCCTCTGCATTAGATTCTTCTGACGCTTGCGTATACCTCGTGCTTGGTTCCCCTATCTCAACCAGAATTAAAGTTTCAGCTCCGTACACCAACGAGAATGGCGTTTCACCTGTACTTGTTTTAGTTGTCGTGCGATATGCCCATAGAACACCAGGTAGCACTTCTGGCCAATTGCCTTTAGATTTTTCTAATCGTTTCTTCAAATTGTTGATAATGACTTTATTTGTTGATTCAGTTTGTCCATTACCCACCGGATGATAAGGCGTGGACGTAATCCTTTTGATTTGCCAACTTTGTAAAAATTCTGTGATTTGTGCGCCTATAAATTGTGGGCCGTTATCACACACGATTTTCTTTGGTACACCAAATCGACATATGATATTTTGCCAAATGAAATCTCTAACTTCCTTTTCCCGTACCTGTTTAAATGCTCCTGCTTCTACCCATTTAGTAAAGTAATCAGTGAGTACAAGTAGGAATTTTACATGTCCCTTTGCTTGTGGTAATGGTCCCACGATATCCATCCCCCATTTTATAAAAGGCCACGGTGCAATGACCGGATGTAACAGTTCCGCAGGTCTATGCATGTTATTACCATACCTTTGGCACTTATCACATTTAGCCACGAAATTCTCCGCTTCTTCTTCCATTTTAGGCCAATAATAGCCTGTTCTAATCATGGTTCTTACTAGTGATCTTCCTCCTGCGTGATTTCCACAATGCTCCTTGTGTATCTCTCTCATTACATATTCTGTTTGAGAAGGCCCGAGGCATCTTGCTAAGGGGCCACCGAACATCTTTCGATAAAGATTGCCTTGCTTTAAACAATATCGAGCAGCCTTTTTTCGAAGCGCGTGGGATTTTTTCTTGTCTTCGGGGACGGTACCATACTGCAAAAAAGTGATAATCCCGTTCCTCCAATCCCAGGTTAAGTTATTGAAATTTACCTCATTTTTGTCTAGATCGAGTACTGAATGAAACAAATGAATTACAGAAGCATTTTCATTGCTCGCCACGTCTGCTGCAGATGCAAGATTGGCTAGGGCATCTGCCTCGACATTTTCATCTCTTGTTATCTGTGTGACTTTCCAAGTTTGAAATTGTCTAATCAAATCCCGTACCTTTTCTAGGTATTGCTACATTCGTGCCTCCCTGGATGTATAAGTCCCCAGCATTTGGTTAACCACGAGCTGCGAATCGCTTTTGATTACAATTTGATTAATGCCAAGTTCTCGTGTCAGTTCCAAACCTGCAATCACAGCTTCATACTCTGCCTCATTGTTAGTTATAGAATGGCATTTTATGGCCTGACGAATGGTTTCACCCATAGGTGGCACCAAAACAATTCCTAAACCTGCTCCCATCAAATTAGACGATCCATCAGTAAACAAAGTCCAAATTCCTGGATTAGACCCGTTGAACACCCGTAGTTCTTTTTCTGCTTCTAATTGCATCTCTTGGCTAAAATTAGCCAAAAAAATCCGCTAACACCTGAGATTTTATCGCGGTTCTGGGCTGGTAAGTAATGTCCTATTCACTTAATTCTATAGCGCATTTGACTAATCTACCAGACAACTCATGTTTGTGTAATATATTGCGTAATGGATAAGCAGTTACTACAACAATTGGATGACATTGAAAGTAAGGCCTTAGTTTTCTTGAAGCCATGATTAGTGCAAGTGCAAGTTTTCCTAATTGAGGATACCGCGTCTCCGCATCTAATAATGATTTGCTGACATAATAAATTGGAGATTATTTACCTTGATCTTCACGAAC
Source organism: Nicotiana attenuata (assembly GCF_001879085.1). Lineage (NCBI taxonomy): Eukaryota > Viridiplantae > Streptophyta > Magnoliopsida > Solanales > Solanaceae > Nicotiana > Nicotiana attenuata. The sequence continues at coordinate 63,635 of NW_017672684.1, read as the reverse complement.
TAAGACATCACTTACCGCTACTTTTGAGATAGCAAGATAGATGAGCAATCTTTCTCCAACCTTTGGTTTTGCGAGCAACGACGGATTTGACAGGTATGTCTTCAAATTTTTGAGCGCTTGTTGACAATCCTCAGTCCATTCGAACTGATCTTGTTTTTTAAGAGCTGAAAAGAATTTAAAGCACTTTTCTGATGATTTGGAAATAAACATCCCCAAAGCTGCAATTCTTCCTGTCAACCTCTGCACTTTTTTTTATTTGTAAGTATATCAGGGATTTCTTCAACGGCTTTAATCTGCGCTGGATTCACCTCAATACCACGGTTAGAAACAAAAAAACCTAAGAACTTACCTGATGCAACACCGAATGCACATTTCTCAGGGTTTAATTTCATATTGAATTTTCGCAAAATTTGAAACGTATCTGATAAGAGCGATATATGATCCCCTGAATGTTGAGTTTTAACGATTATATCGTCTATGTAAACCTCCATATTTTTTCCCAAGTGTTCTTGGAATATTTTGGTCACCAATCTTTGATACGTTGCACCACAATTTTTGAGATCAAAAGGCATTACTTAATAGCAGTAAGTCCCCCTGTCTGTTATAAATGAAGTTTTTTCTTCATCTAAAGGATCCATTTTAATCTGGTTATAACCTAATACGCATCTAAAAAGCTTAACAACTCATGTCCTGCAGTAGCATCAATTAGTTGATCTATATGTGGTAATGGAAAAGAGTCTTTGGGACAAGCTTTGTTAAGGTCTGTGTAATTTACACAAACTCGCTACTTACCATTCTTTTTCGGTACCACAACAGTATTGACTAACCAATATGGATACTTTACCTCGCGGATAGACCCAATTTTTAGTAAATTTTTAACCTCATCTTAAATCACCTGATTTTTGAAAGCTCCTTGCTTTCTCTTCTTTTGTTTGACATGTGGATATGAGGGGTCTTCATTTAACTTGTGAGTCATTACCTCCGGTGGTATTCCTGTCATATCAGAATGGGACCAAGCAAAACAATCCACATTAGTTTTCAACAATTCAATCAATTTACCTTTCATGTCCTGGTTTAGATTGGCCCCTACGTAGACTTTCCTTTCAGGCCATTGTGTGAATAATACTACAGCCTCCAGCTCTTCAATTGTTGTTTTGATATTTTCATTTTCCTCTGGTTCTTGAATGAAATCGGGCCCTGAGTCCATATCTGTTCGTTCTTGTTCAGTTGAGGTTTGTGTTGTAGTATCCTCAACTGGGTTATGTAACTGCTATTTTTTCTCCGTTCCTCATACTTGAATCTGCTACGGAGTTGATACTCCTAGATGTCTGTTGATCCCCACGATTTGAGGAGCTAGATTAGTTGGCGATGAACAAGTAAGAATTGCCTCAACCAAAATTGATGGAATTGGACCTAAAAAAGCCATTCAGGTTCGTTATCGATTAGTTATCAGTGGAAACATATGGATAAAAGAATTAACTAAGTATCAAATCGACCAAATTGAACAAAGCAAACTCTCTCCTTGCAGGAGCACGGGCTTAGTCTAGTGATGGAAATTTAATAACTTGATGTAAAGTTGATGGAACGGCATCCATCTCGTGGATCCACGGTCTCCCGAGTATCATATTGTAAGCCATTTCTGATATTAGGCTATATAGATGATGTTTACACCTTAATATTACCATGCTTTATTATTGTTTTATAGTCAAATTGACAACAAAATGCTCTAATGGTGTTCTACCCCAATTGTGACATCCCTTCTCTCCCACTTCACACCTCGGAACGCACCCTTCTTATAGAGATAAACGCGTTTTGTTAAGCAGGGAATATTCTAAGTGAGGAAGCACCACGGAGTGGTTTGGAGGCAATAATGTGAAGAAAACGCCCACTCAAGAAGTACCCGAGCACAAAGAAGCGAAAAAATGGCCTGGACAAATTCCACCGCGACCGCGGTGGAATCGCGGAGCAACCGCGGCAGATTAAACCTCCAGGCAGAATGGTCAGCTCCTACCGCGGTCGAGCCGCGGTCGTGCCGCGACAGCGGTGCACTGTTCACACGTTAGAAAAATTGGAGACCAAAGTGTAAATTCGGGAAAACTTGTTCCAAACCCTTATAAGCTATAGAAACTCGCCCAAGATGGAATTAAGCTTGTTTTAGACTACTTTTGGAGGCAAGAACAAGTGTGAGAAGATCAACCAAATATTAAAGTTTTTCTATCTCTTTTATCTTCTTGCAATTACCTATTATGAATAATTTAGTAGTTTTATCTAGTTTTGTCATGAGTAGCTAATTCCTTTGTCTAGGGTTTTGATGGAACCTATTGAATAATGAACTTCTTAATTATGTTAATATAGTTTGCCAATTTAATTTCTATTTGTTCAACCACGTGCTTGTTGTAGTTAATTGACAGGATCCTCAATTAGCTGTGCCTATTTAGTGTGCATAACTCGGGAGAGAGTGCATATTTAGGTCAATTGTTGAACAACACCACTCCCAAAGTATAAGAGGGATCTATAACTGCGGGTTTAAAGGCGGGATTAGGGATAACGAAGCCTTGGGTGTGATCTAAAGTGAGCTGTAATAAACAAGCCAGCTAGCGTATCTCGGGAGAGTGCGTCTAGTAAATTATTGTGATTACTCGGGAGAGATTTACGGTAATAAGAGTGCTCATGATTGATAGAGATGATTAGGCAATTCTATGTGAAACATAACCGGAAGGGATTCCATCAATAGGGGAAATCATAACCTTAGAACCTTCTCTTAATTGTTTACAACTTAATCATAGTTAGTTTTCAGCTGTTTATTTACTTTCATTCGTAGTTAGTAGAAATACCATCAATTGTTATTCACAACGTTTGGGAAGTTGATTCCGTGGAATTTAGTAAGTCTAACGAAAGTAATTGATAGGTTAATTCCTTGTGGGTTCGACTCTGGGCTAAATACTCAGATTATATTTGCAACGTCCGCGTGTCCTTTTTATAAGGCATAGTTGGGCGTGATCAAATTTTGGCGCCGTTGCCGGGGAATTAACGGTGTTATCAATTACAATTGAAAGAAATACAAAAATTCTTAGTGTAGTCAGTTTTCTCTATACCCAATCTATACATTGAAATTTTAACGTTTGTTGACTTGGTTGTACAGGTGCATGCCTAGAAACTCAACGAGAACTGGTGAAGTATTCGAAGCTCTATCAGATCCCGAAAAAGTTTTTAAGGCCTTGAACCGGGCCAACCGGAAAAGCAAACAGCAACAAACAATTGAACAATTCAAACCAAACATGGGAGATCACGAAAACAATCCACCTGCACCTATAGCGCCACCGGCACCTCCTGTGCCAAAGGCTGCTCTCTATGACTGGGCTCAACCCACAGCTGAAAATCTGGCCACAGCGATTGTAGTCCCGCAGATACAGGCTGAATCATTCCAAATCACGAATAACATGCTGCACTTGTTGCAGAACAAGGGACTATTTTCGGGGTCACAAGTCGAAGATCCTCAGCAGCACTTGAAGAATTTCCTGTCAATCTGCAAAACCCAAAGGCAGCCCAACGTAACTCAGGAAGCAATCAAGTTGTTGTTGTTCCCATTCTCAGTGACAGGAGCTGCCCAGACCTGGCTAAACTCACTCCCCATAAATTCCATAACAACTTGGGAGGAGTTAGTCAAGCAATTCCACAACAAGTTCAACCCACCCAACAAGACTGCTCAACAAATTGATGAAATTTTGAGTTTTAAACAGAGTCCAATGGAGACACTGCATGAAACATGGGAACACTTCAAAGGGATGCTGGTTATATGTCCGCATCATGGTATTCTAGATCTGATGTTGGGGCAGCGGTTTTACATGGGGTTGTCAGATAGTGTAAAGAACATAGTTGATGCTTCAGCTGGTGGAGCATTTTGAGCAAAAATTAGATAGATGGCCAGAATCTGCTTGACAAGATGGCACAGAATTCGGGATGGATAACTAGGAATGCACCTATCACCCCAGTGGTTCACTCAGTGCCCCTAGATCCATCCAACTCTATGGCTGAAAATATGGCCACCTTATTGACACAGATGAGTATACTCACCAAAAAGGTGGAAGAGTCAGGGCAGAAGCAGCTGATGGCGGTGAGTCTACGCAATGGCAGAGATTTGGATGTAGAGAAAGAAAGGGCTCGAGAGACCAGACAGGCTGAGACACTCTTACCAGTGCCCATTGAGCTGGATGAGTCAACGAAACTGACAGAGGTGACAGTCCAGCCTGCCCAGGAAGAAAATAACATTCTGACTGAGGCTGAGAAAGAAACTGAGACAACCCGGGAACCAGTAGATGAGGTGGCAGCTAATAAAGAGCAATCCTAAATTATTGGGAAGAAGAGACCTCCTGCACCATTCCCTCAAAGGCTGGCAAAGCACCAAAAAGAGGAGCAATACAAAAAGTTCTTGGAAATGCTGAAACAAATCCAGGTAAATATCCCATTGATTGATGCTTTGAAAGAGATGCCTGGGTATGCAAAAATGATGAAGGACTTAACCCGAAAGTTCGATTTTCAAGACTTGGCCACAGTTACTCTTACTCAGACCTGTAGTGCAGTGGTGACTAGACCAATTGCTGAAAAGCTGTCTGACCCAGGGAGCTTTACAATTCCATGCACTATTGGTAACTTTGCTTTTGCTAAGGCACTGTGTGATCTAGGGGCCAGCATAAATCTTATGCCCCTAGAGATTTATAAGAGGCTGGGGATTGGAAGAGCTAGGCCTACCTCTATGTTGTTGCAGCTAGCTGACAGGACTGTAAAAAGACCCTCTGGTATCCTGGATGATGTATTGATTCATGTAGGTAAATTTGTGTTCCCTGCAGATTTTGTGATCTTAGACTGCAAAGTGGATGAGGAGATTCCCATAATTTTGGGAAGGTCGTTCTTGGCAACTGGGAGAGCTCTCATTGATTGTGAGACTGGGGAGCTCAAGATGAGACTGAACGACGAAGAGATAACATTCAATGTGCAGAAATCTATGAGGCGACCAAGTGAATTCGCCAATTGCTCTCTTATTGATGCCATTGATGTAATTGTAGAAACTAATGATGAGAAGTTGACAATTGAGGACCCCCTGGCTGCATGTCTGATGAATTTAGATGAGGTGAATAGAGAAGAACTGGCAGAATGGGTGTTGGCATTAGAGGGAAGAGGGTTCTGGGATAGAACTTTTGAATTTGAGCCCTTGCACTTGGAAAATAGAGAAACTCCTCCAGCCAAGCCATCCATTGAAGAACCAACAAAGCTGGAGCTGAAGCCACTGCCCGGCCATCTCAGGTATGAGTTCCTTGGACCTGACTCCACATTACCTGTTATTATCTCATCTAGTTTGTTAGATGTGCAGGCACAACAACTCTTGCAGGTACTCAGGGAGTGTAAGACTGCCATTGGGTGGACCATGGCAGACATAAAGGGGATCAACCCCGCCTACTGTATGCACAAAATTCTGCTGGAAGAGGGCCTCAAACCTTCCAGGGAACACCAAAGAAGGCTGAACCCCAACATGAAGGAAGTGGTGAAGAAAGAAGTGATAAAGTGGTTAGATGCGGGAATCATTTTCCCAATCTCTAACAGCAGCTGGGTTAGCCCCGGTTCAATGTGTACCTAAAAAGGGTGGCATGACGGTAGTTAAGAATGACAACAATGAACTGATCTATACGAGAACCGTCACGGGCTGAAGAATTTACATGGATTACAGGAAGTTAAATCTAGCCATCCGAAAAGACCACTTGCCACTTCCCTTCATTGATCAGATGTTAGACAGGTTGGCAGGGAGGTCACACTTCTGTTTTTTGGATGGGTACTCAGGGTACAATCAGATCTCCATTGCATCAGAAGATAGAGAGAAGACCTCCTTTACTTGCCCATATGGTATTTATGCCTTTCGGAGGATGCCCTTTGGCCTATGCAATGCACCCGCCGCATTCCAAAGGTGTATGATGCCATATTCACTGACATGGTAGAGGACATAATGGAGGTGTTCATGGATGACTTCTCAGTGGTGGGGAACTCTTTTGATGAGTGCCTGATAAATCTGACTCGTGTGCTGAAACGGTGTATCGAGACTAACCTGGTTCTTAATTGGGAGAAGTGCCATTTTATGGTACAAGAGGGCATAGTTTTGGGGCACCGGGTGTCAAGCAAAGGAAATGAGGTGGACCGTGCTAAAGTGGATGTGATAGCAAAGCTTCCCCCTCCAACTTCAGTCAAAGCAATCAGGAGCTTCCTCGGGCATGCCGGTTTTTACCGGAGATTCATAAGAGACTTCTCAAAAATTGCCAACCCTCTCTGTAAGTTGTTAGAAAAAGATCACCCCTTCTTGTTTTCTGATAATTGCAGGGTAGCATTCGAGGAGCTGAAAAAGAGGTTGGTCACAACACCAATCATTGTTGCCCCCGACTGGGAGCAGCCATTTGAACTCATGTGTGATGCTAGTGACTACGCAGTGGGGGCAGTGTTGGGACAGCGGAAAGACAAATTAATACATCCAATCTACTATGCAAGTAGAACGCTGAGTGGAGCCCAGCTGAACTACACTGTGACGGAGAAGGAGATGTTGGCGGTGGTGTTTGCTTTCGATAAATTCAGATCATACCTGATTGGCTCTAAGGTAATTGTATACACTGACCATGCAGCTCTCAGGTACTTAATTGAGAAGAAGGAATCTAAACTGCGCCTAATTCGTTGGATGTTGTTACTCCAAGAGTTTGACCTCGAAATTCGTGACCGTAAGGGCACAGAAAACCAAGTCGCTGATCATCTTTCACTACTTGAGGGAGCTGAAAATTCAACTGAGGTTGAGGACATTCTGGAAACCTTTCCAGACGAGCAACTGGTCGCGGCCAATCTTGAGGAAGTGCCATGGTATGCAGACTTTGCAAAGTACCTGGCATGTGGCATAGTTCTTTATGATCTGTCCTCGGTACAAAAGAAAAATTTTTATCGTGACTGCCGCATGTACTATTGGGATGAACCTTACCTGTTTCGAATATGTGTTGATAATATGATCCGGAGGTGTGTCCCCGAGATAGAACAATCTTCTATTTTGCAGGCATGTCATGCATCAGCATATGGAGGGCATTTCGGAGGAGTTAGGACAGCTGCGAAAGTGCTAGAGGCCGGTTTCTTTTGGCCAACAGTGTTCAAAGATGCGCACCAATGGGTGAAGGGCTGCAATGAATGTCAGCGAACTGGGAACATTTCCCGGCGCCATGAGATGCCCATGAACCCGATTCAAGAGGTGGAAGTGTTTGATGTCTGGGGGATTGACTTCATGGGACCCTTCGTTAGCTCCTTTGGCAATAAGTACATACTTGTTGCTGTAGATTATGTGTCCAAATGGGTAGAAGCTGCTGCATTTCCCACTAATGATGCAAGAGTAGTGGTGGGGTTTTTGAAGAAGAACATATTCACCCGTTTTGGGACACCGAGAGCCATAATCAGTGACGGAGGCACCCACTTCTGTAATCGAGCTTTTGAGAAGCTGCTCGCAAAGTATGATGTGCGTCACAAGGTGGCAACACCGTATAATCTACAGACAAGTGGCCAGGTGGAAGTGTCTAATAGAGAGATAAAGAGTGTATTGACAAAAACAGTAAACGCCACAAGAACTGATTGGGCGAAGAAGCTAGATGATGCACTCTGGGCTTATAGAACTGCTTTTAAAAGACCAATTGGTGTGTCACCATACAAGTTGGTGTTTGGGAAGGCTTGCCACTTTCTAGTGGAACTTGAACACAAAGCTTGGTGGGCACTGAAACAACTGAACCTAGACATTGAGGCTGCGGGCACAACAAGAATCATTGAATTGCATGAGCTCGGCGAGTTCAGACATCTTGCTTTTGAGAGCACAAAGTTGTACAAGGAGAGAATGAAGAGGTTGCATGACCAGAACATTGTTGAGCGACATTTCAAACCTGGGGACATGGTATTGCTCTACAACTCAAGATTACGGTTGTTCCCTGGTAAGCTTAAGTCACGATGGTCTGGTCCATTTCGAGTGGTCGAAGTATTCCCCTCAGGAGCTGTGGAAATTGCCTCGGAGAAAGACTCTCACACGTTTAGAGTCAATGGGCAGCGNGAGTTATAAGGGGCTAATGTGACATGGTTGTGGTGAAGTCTGAGTAACCACCCATAGTCACACATTTCACACACTCACTAATAGGTGTTTCTCTGTTTGGCTGGTAAAATGAGTTCATCTAGGAAGAGACGCAATACCGGGTCCTCCGCTAGTGGACCGGGTAGCTCCTCGAGAGCTAGGAGCCAAGCCAGTGCACCTCAGTTTGACAATACTAGGTTTGTATCCAAACCGGCGGAGGACCGGTATAATGCAAAGGCAGTGAAGAAATTACTACATGAGGTGCATATTGACCGACAAGCCTTAGAGGTAGAATGCCCGAACATCTTCAATGATTTGAGGGGGTGTCAGCTGGACATCTTCTTCGAGGTACCGGAGGAGGCCAATGTTCGATTAGTTAAGGAGTTCTATGCTAACTGCTCGGAACATGAGAATGGGGTGGTTACTGTGCGCAATACCCGGGTAGATGCTTCCATCGAGACCATCCGCAGGGTTTACCGGCTGCCAGTGTTCAGGGGAGAGTCTGATGATTATCGTACTTTAAGCTCAACGCGTGCCTGGTGGCCAACTCTTCTGGAGACTATCTGTGTGCCAGACAGGGAACACATGTGGATGTAGCCCAGGATCACACTTGGGAGGCTAAGTGTTGGCTCACCATCATAGACAGTCGGTTGTTGCCCTCCAGCAACACGACCGATGTCAATCTACCATGGGCGTCAGCAATCTATTATTTCATGGCCCACAGGGATTTTCATGTGGCCAGGCTCCTCCATGACGAGATGCTCATTAGATCACCTGAGTTGCTCAAGGGCTTCTACTTCCCTTCTCTAGTCACCAGGCTGTGTCATCTTGCTAGAGTCCCTGAAGACCCTAGAGTTGATGGGAAATTACCATTGAAAGCCCCGTTCTTGGCAAGAAAAATCAGAATTGGGATGGAGCCGGGTGTGAATGTTGATGACTCAGATGATGAATCTGATGATGATGATGATGCGGCAGCTGAGGTCCCACCACCTCCGAGAGTGGAAGAGGCAGGCCCATCACAGCCATGCCGGAGCACCCGCATGACAACTTTGGAGAAGGAGATGGCTGGGTTGCGTGCCTCAGTCACTAATTTGGGTGCTCGTGTAGATGCGGTGGCTGACCGGCAGGTGAAGTCAGAAAAGAAATTCTTAGGCCGGTTGAGAGCTCTGGGTCGTGCTTGCAATGTGAACCCAGACACCGTCTCCGATCAGGAGTGATCCTTTAGAGAACTTCCTTTACCTCACTGTTCTTTAAATTTTTAAGCCATGAGGACATGTCTTCATTTTAAGTGTGGGGTGGGGGATACTTCATTGTATGTATGTAATTGTAACAATTGACTGTTTGATTTTGTTTTGTTTTGTTTTGCTTT